>NW_020450932.1:143006-272875 GCF_003343035.1 Apteryx rowi | reverse complement strand
CTGGTGCCTGGGGTTATTCCTCCTTAGGTGCAGGACCCTGCACTTGCCTTTGTTGAACTTCACAAGGTTCCTCTCTGCCCAGCTCTCCAGCCTGTCCAGGTCTCTCTGAATGGCAGCACAGCCCTTTGGTGTATTGGCCACTCCTTCCAGTTTGGTATCATCAGCAAACTTGGAGGCTGAGGGTGCACTCTGTGCCTTCATCCAGGTCATTGATGAAGAAGTTGAACAAGACTGGACCCAGTACTGACCCCTGGGGGACACCGCTAGCTACAGGCCTCCAACTAGACTTTTGCACCACTGATCACAACCCTCTGAGCTCTGCCATTCAGCCAGTTCTCAATCCACCTCACTGTCTGCTCATCTAGCCCACACTTCCTAAGCTTGCCTATGAGGATGTTATGGGAGACAGTGTCGAAAGCCTTACTGAAGTCAAGGTAGACAACATCCACTGCTCTCCCCTCATCTACCCAGCCAGTCATCCCAGGCTATCAGATTGGTTAAGCATRATTTCCCCTTGGTGAATCCATGCTGACTACTCCTTATGCCTAGGAAAATCTTTGCTTTCTAACATGCTTTAAACAGAGGGCCAGGTTCACTGTTGCATGATCACACAAAATTCCTGTGGAGCAAATGGAGCTGGATCCATTTGTGCTAGCAGTCATGGTGCTCTCAAGCTGGTCTCAGTGTGCCTACACATCTGTCAGGCATCAGTGGAACACTTGCCACGAACTTCAGTAGGAGCTAGAGCCAGGCCCCATAGGGGCCAGGGCTGCTCAGGGATTTTTTTTATTCATCTGATTGACTTTTGCTCATTTCAAAAACTATGCCAATTAGCTGTAAAAGCAGATGTGTCTGTGATATTTTTCCTCCTCTAAAGGTTACAGCCTGGATTGTGCTTGGTGCTAGCATGGTAGAAAGGCAGGGGAGAGGGGAAGGAGCAGGAAGCCTTTGCTGATCTATTTGCACATCTCCCAAGGCACAAAGATGGGGCCTCAGCAGGACATGTTTTTTCTCCAGTACCAGTCCTGGCAGCACAAAGGATATAGGGAAGGCTGAGGGAATGGCAAGGTGCTCTTTCTTCCCCCACACATCTATACTCAGCAGCCTAGCTAAGCCAGGCACAGAAAATGCAACGTACTTTCTTGGTTTTCACTTTCAGCATATTCCCTTGGGTGCTGGGAGCTTTTGGAGTTAACCTAAGCCTTAAGAAGTGTGTTGCCCTAGGCTGTTCTCAAGCAGAGGAGATCAGCTGGCAAGGGTATTCTGATGTGCCCTCAGAAGGAATTTTTGCCTTGGCTATAGAGGGAGTGCGGGGAGATTAGCATCTCTGAGGTAATGTTAACCATTGCAGATTATCCTGTGTTGATCTTGCATGGGATGGAGGGCAGCTCTGCATGGCTCACTGCTCGTGGCTGTGCCCTAATCACTGGAAGGGTGCCTGATTTCATTTGTTAGTGCTGCTGTGCAGTGTAAAAACTTGCCATACAATTTGTGCTCGTGGGGTCTCTCTGGAGCTCCTCATTTGTGTTCCCTGCAGATGTCCCAGGCAGTTAACTTGTTTCTTGCTAGCTTCTCAGAAAGGTTGGCCTCAAGATGCCTTGGAACTGACTGTSGATTCCTTTGCTGTCACCACCTCTTTTACACTGTGTGTGGCATCAAAGCAGCCAACAGGATGTAACTATAGCCTTTGACTATTTAGAGCTGTCATTGCTGCTGGCCAACATGTACAGCAGGTGACTCATGAAGGAGAAGGARTTTTTTAAAGGTAATTTTTAAGGCATAAGCTTTTGCACCGCAGTGGATAGGGAGTGCTGCTTCACTATAAAAGCTGCTTTAAGAAAAGTTTCCTGCTTTTGTTTTATGTTTGGAGAAAAAGACTGTTCTCTTCCATGAAGAGGAGGCCAGACTCCTTCTGGCAAAGCTGGTGGAATTGCACAGTGGTGTAACCCAGTGCGAGTGCAGAGAGTCAGGCCTCAGGCATTTCCACACTGCAAAGGCTGATAAAGCTTTGGATCCCCTTCTGACTGCAAATCTTCACAGCAGCATTCCTTGTGTGACAAGCTTTTTCACATTTCCCCATTCAGCTGATTGTGGGTGCTGTTCTATTTTAAACCCACATGGAAGTATGTTTTTAGGACCATCTGCTACCGGCCCTAACCCAGATGATACAGTTAGAGCCTACCCACAGCATCCTCCCCTCCTTCAGACAGTTCCAGGAACAAGCAGTGAGTCAGTCACACAGCTGAACTCATATTTAGCTAACCCTGATATCCTGCATATCGGAGAGAAATGCACAACGGCCTTCCCAGGTGCAAAGCCTTGTTGTTTCCATTAGCTAGAGGACCCTGCTTGGGATTTAAAAAAACTCTGGCAAATGTTACGTTAGCACATTGACTCTTCTCATGAGAGAAGTGATGAGTGGGAAAAAATGTTAGTTACTCTACAGCAACTCACMCCTATTACTTTTTATTTTAAGGGTTAGGTACAGTTCCTCTACTCAGGTAACCAGTGGGCTTGTAGGCCTTCTCTTCCGGTTAGCTGTGGCAGTGCAGCTGAGGCAATAGCTCTCCATCATCCAGAAATGATCTTTGCACAGCTTGAACGTGGTTAATCTTTCCTTTGAATGCTTGAGATGAGCATAGGTCTCTCCTGGAGCAGTCAGAAGGCCAATGTCTTCCATCAGGGTCCCTGCTTTCTGTCATCATGTGAATATTGTTAAACACATGTCTGTAAATCTGGATGAGCTTCTTTTCCTCCACATTAAGAGCTTCCAACCCTAAAATAAGGTTTCAGCCAATGAATTGTCTGAAATATCCTCCTGGAGAGCTGTATGACTAAGAACCTGTGTTTATAAGCCATTACTTAGTATATTTTAAACTCGTGCTCTTTGATCCCTGTATGATCTAGCAGCAGCTTTCCGGCCATCCATTCATTTGGCAAAACTGGCAAAACATACCCTGTTCTTTGGACCACTGCTGTCGTAACATTTCTCCTGGATATACTTAGCACTCTGTACCACTTGCCACCCAGCAGGTTAATGACCCATAATTATCTTCTTCATATAATGAGGAAAGCTCAATATCTCCACAGTGAATATGCTAGCATCTAGCCTGGGCMAGGCATTTCAATGTTAAATGACACCTAAGGCCCAAGGCCCTGTCCTGCTCCCATTGAAGTCAATGGCAAATTTCCCCTCAACTTCACAGAGCCGTGGTTTTCCTAATGCTGCTGCACAGACAAAACACTCACTGAAGCTATTGGCAGTATTACCTGCAAAATGAGAATGCAATTGGGCCCCAAATACAGTTTTATTTAGGCTATGTGGTAAGTATTTGTGAGCTTCTGTGTATTAAAAGATCAGGCCAAGCTCCAAGGAGCTTTCACTACTATCCTGTTTTTATCAATGCGAATAAGCATCGCAAACCTAATTATTTAGTGGTGCTCACATGACATTGAATTTGCTATAGTACCCTTGAGACAGGCGGGCTTTATCCTGCTTAACAGAAACATCCGCAGCTGTACCACACTCTGCTTTGGGCTCCTTGGAGTTACTTCATCGCAGACTGACAGCTGTGTCCCCTGACCATTATCTGGTGGCCGCATACTTCAATAGCAGACTGTATGTACTGTACGCACTACACTACACTGTGACCTGGCAGCTCGGCTTCCTCTCCCAGAGTATATCTTCTGCTACTCTTTAGCATCCTACAGTTTATCTGTGGTCAGCTTTCTTACCCATTTCCTGCCAGCTGCTACTGGTCTTTTAGTCAGCTCTGTGAGGCATGTAGGCAAGGCAGGGTGAACTTTCTGAGTTTTTAACTGCATTATGTCTTGGATATAGATTTTGCAAATGTTGCTACGCAGTTCTAAATACAAGATTTCGTTGTATGCAGTGTAATAGCAATTAAAAAATGCCACTCTAAGAAATATGCCTCATGTTTATGACACAGTATTAATTTTATTTCGGTTCTTACGTTGTTGCAATGTTATGGCTGAGACTTGACAAGCACAAAATTGTTCCTAGCAACAATTATAACTCATTCCCTCAGCACAGTGAGCCCAACATTTGGTATCCTTCTTCCCTCCTTTGCTGAGTTGTCCCACAGAAATGTTAAAGCAGCCAAAGGCACAAGACCCTGATCTGGATCCGGTATTTGGTATTTTATAGGATGAAAAGTCCTCTGCCTAAGATTTTTGGAAAACTGCTGGCCCTCAAGCTGTGACTGAGGTGATGCACCGAAGGGCGATTCATGTGATGAGCAAGGTTTGTAGGTGTCCCCGTTGCTACGGCAGGATGTAGCAGGCCTCTTGGCAGCTTCCACAGAGGGTCAGTATTAACAGAAGTGTCCCTGGCCCATTCTGCTCCTGCCAGGTCAGGCTTCAGGTGTGTTGTTGGGGCTACTTTGGGAAGCATCTGCTCTGGGAAATAATAAAAAGAAAGACTTCAGAATTCAGGGCTATTAAATGAGCATTTTCTCTTAGCACTGAATTCGCATGGGTGATAGCTACCTTCCCCAGAGTGCCCAGTCCCAAATGAGATGAGTGTTCAGTGTGACAGAAATCAGTTGTCTCTCCCCAAACTCTGGGGCTCCTGCTTACTGAAAAAAATGGCTTTGAAATGGTGGAAGGAACAGAGCTCACCTTGCTCAGACAGTTTCCTTTTTTTTTTTAAAAAAAAAGAAGCACTTCAGAGCTTTATGAGTCAGCATGTAATAGGTCCTTATAGTGGGGAATGGGACGGTACGGAAGTTCCCGTGACTTTTTGTGTGCTTTTTGCTAAGACCTGACACATACCATCAATGGCTGCTCCCTCTGTGAATAAGCATAGGGAGGGTAAGGGCATGGACAAGGCCATAGCCATGAGCGTGTCCCCTCCTAGCATGCAGGCCAACTGCACCCATGGAAACAGGAGTGCTTAGACCAAAGGCAGATGCAGACCACATGGAAAATGGTTGGCAGGGGGGGAAATTGTGGTCAAGTAGTGGAGCTCACTGCTGCCCTTCTGGAGGACTGAACGTTCATGGCACAGTCTACCTGTGCTTATAAACTGTTCTCTCAAACAAAGAGCAAAGCAGCAGTGTATTCCTGCCATTTCAAATGGTACCAGGTATTGCTTCCATCCTTTCCCAGTTGACATTCATTCTGAAACCTAGTGATGGCATCCGAAGGTGTGTTCTTGTTCTGAATCCCCCCTTGAAGGAGCCTGTCAATATCAGCAGACTGTAGAGGAAACCTAAGGGAGCTTGTCTCTCCAGCCCAGAGTCAGCATTTGCAAATACTGTGTTCAACTGTCAGCATTGTTTCTTGCTTCTCTCCTGTTCACTTTAGTAGCCATATCTAGGAAAAATGTTTTATCTGGTCTAATTGTGTGCCACAGAATGTTAAGATGGAAAATACCCATTAGATCTTTCTGTATCTGTCATGGGGCTCCTGACATGTACTGAAAGAGTTATAGGTTTTAAGGCCAGAAAGGGCTGTTGCAATCCTCTGATCTCCTGCATAATGCAACCCATAAAAAAATCCCTCAAGTTCTTGTGCGTCTGTTGCATTTGCCTAATTAAAACTCAAGTTCCAGTAAATCCAGCTTACCCAATGATGCAGATCTGTCAGTACAACTATTTCTCCCTCCATTATTTACCACTCCAGCAGGTTTTTTTTAATCAGATCTAGCTTTTAATAGCAACATTTTTTTTTTGTTTTCTCCAGACAATTGCTAAGGATAGTCAGCAACACTGGGCCAAGATGAGGTTTCTGTGGGATCCCATTAGACACATCCTCTGAGGATGATAGTGATTCATTTAGGATTGCCTTTTTGAGGTCTATTGGCTCACCAGCTCTTAATCAATTTAATATGAGGTACATTCATTTTGGATAGTGCTAATTATTTTAATCAGAATGCTGTGTGGGATTGAGTTAAATGCCTCACAGATGTTGAAACACATGATGTAGACACTGCTACCTTTATCAGCTAAACTTAGAATTTCACTAAAAAGCAATACCTAGCTCATTTGACAAGACTTCTCCACAGAGCAATATTGATGACTGTTACCTGTCATCTTTTAAGCTTTTTTTAACTATGACCCATGTCAGCCTTTCAAAGCGGGATGAAGCTGCAATGCAAATGAGACCTGGGGGCAGAGGGGACTTGCAGAGCTGTGTGATCTCCAGGCCAGGAGCTGCATTGGGTAGCACTAGTCAGGAAAGGATGGGGAAAAGCTGACTGTTACCTTCTTAACCCTTCCTGTCAATGCACTTGATTCCTTGATCAGTATTAGGTGAACCAGCCTCTGATTGCCCAGGCTGCGGGCATGAGCTTTTTGCCAATCTTCTGGAAGTTCTCCAGTGTGTGCCAGAATGCGTTAAAAATCATCACTAACATTTTGGAGAGCTCTTTGGCCCATTTCTTTAATATGCTGGAGTACAACTTACCAAGTCCTGCTGATTAAAAAAATGATGAGTTTTGATAGCTGCTGTTTAACTTTCTCCCAAGTAACTGATGAAATAGAAAGTGTTTCCTTATCACTATGAGATAAGAATACATTATCCTGCTACTTTCCAAATACTAACCAGACATATTTATTGAATACTTCTGCTTTTATGATTCATGACTGACAATTTTGAGATTCCTATCTAGCATTGGAGCTATCCCATTGTTAGGATTTTGTTTGTTCCTGATATATGTTCCTGATATATTAAACAGTTCCTTTTTATTGTTCTCACTGGCTGCACATTTGTATGTTGGTGCCTTTAATTTCCTATGTTAATTTCCTAACTGCTCATATGTATACATTCACACTGTCAAATCCAGATACAAGTCTGAAGTCCAAACCACCAAATTTTTGATGAATTCAAGCCTCCAGTTTTGTCTCAACCCAATATAAACAAGCAGCTATAAAGCTTGGATTGAGGTTTAATTTCTGAATTTCACATCCTTTTCTCCCAAATACAGAAGAACTAATATGTTTCAAAGCTCTCTCTTATTCAGTGGCTCTCAATCTTTTATCATCAAGATTAGGAAAAAAAAACCCCAAACATTTGTTTAATTTCTGTGAACCAGCCATCCCACAGTCCTTTGTACTATGATAAAAATAATATCTGGGTTGTTCTTTGGGTGCTGAGTATGGTTCTGGCTGCAGAGGTAGCTTGTCAACAGACTGTTCTGTCCTCTGTTCCTGTGCAGGGCTCAGACCCGCTGCAGAACTGGTGGATGAGACCAGAGGATTTCTGCAGAAAGTGAGTAGCTATCGAGCACACAGGAGGGCCCTTGCAATTAGGTACAGGTGCTGCCGAGGTGTATATAAATAAAGGAATCCGCTGGACAGCGGGGAATAATGAATATTTTGCATTAGGGCTGAGGCTCTGCACCACCATCCTCTTGAAAAGCCTTTCCCACCCTGTGTGTGTGTGGAGAAGAGAGGTAAGCCTAAGTGCTGCCCAGCATTTGAGTTTAGAGATGAGTGTAAGTGGCAACTAGAGGCATTTGGGTGGRATGTGTGTGACCTTCTCATTGCTTTCCTCTCAGTTGCTGTGGGAGATATAAGGTGTTTCCCCCCTTCTTGTCTCCTTACCAGAACACTGCCATCCACTGGAGTTGTGCCTCAGTGGCTGAGAAAAGCCTTCTAGGTAGTAGCAAGTGAGTTATTTTTGATTGCAACTGGGTGACCGTTAATTGACTGTTCAGCTGGATAAAGTTATTTAGAAAGTTATGCTGCTGGAAGAACTCTATAAGCCCGGCTTACAGCTCTCCTTTCTTCCCCAGTAATAGACTTTGATTTGCTGTAGTTCATTTCCCTCTGAAGTCTGCTTTTTGTAGATAACATAAAGCACTTGGCATAGTGGTTGATAACTGAATGTATGAAGCATGACATTTTCCTAGATACAGTATGCCATATGAACACTTGTCTTTTGTATCAGAACCCATAAACAAGAGTTGACTGAGGGCAAATAACTTGCTCAGGTCCTTAGGAAAGGCAGGGAAGGAGACTTGGTGCTGAGGGAAGTGTGACGTGGTCACAGGTCCTTCAAATGGACATGTGTCAAGAGAAAGCAAGGACCAAGGGTGAATGCTCCCCATTAGCCAGCTAGTAGCAGGTGAGGTGCCTTATAACAGGAATGGATGTCTTTTGGAAATTTAATTTCCTTCTCGCTTGTTTATCTGCCCTTGGAATGAAAAAAATGACATATTTTCTTGCCTCTGGARCACACCAATTCCCCCTTTCCCACCCGGCCCAGTGAAACCTAAGTGATTGGCATTAAGGGCTGGGACACCCCTCCTCAGTTCGGTGCTAGCCAGCCATGTGCGGGTAGATGTTGGTGCCCATACTGAGCCCTCAGGGGAGGCAGTTAACCTCTTTGTTTCTCAGTTACCGCCCACAAAGAGAAGCTAATAATAGTTGCCTGTCTTACAGAGCTCTGGGAAGCTTAATTCATTAATATGAATAAAGCACTGAGTTTCTTGGCTGGAAAACACTCCACGCTGTAGGATGGAGCTTTATGTACACCAGCAAATATGCAGGGCTACGTAGTATATTTTAAAAGTAATGAAGCTTCAAGCTTCGCTCCTTCAGTTCTGCTATTAAAGCTTTGCTGAAAGCTGTATTCACACTGCTGTGCTGCTAAGAGAGTTACTGAGGGTGCTTGTGAACCCAGGGAAAATGACTTGCCCTTCTCCTTAACACCCCTGAACGTCTTATTCCAACAAGCTGCTCAGAGTTGGGCTCCACCTTTCAGATGTGGCTCTAGCCAACACAGGACTTGCCTATAAAGGTAAAGGAGAGAGAAACTGGTGGGAAGCTCAAAGGGTCATGAAATGAAAGACAGACAGAAGGATATAAGAAATCTGATAGTTCTGGTTATTCAAGCTGAAAATACTTACGGTTGAATTTTCAAGCCTCCTTTCCTGAACTGTGTATGCAAGCTGCAGGCAGGCAAGTATAGGCCAGAGACAACTCAAAGAAATACTGACTAGTTCATGAAAATGCAGATTTTAAGTATGTAAGAGCATTCACATTACAAGAAGCTGTGTATGACTTCCTTTGATGCAGACTGAGCTTAGCCACCTTTGGTTCAGACCCAGTATTAMGGGAAAGTAAGCTAATTACTGATTCTGTCTGAGAATCAGGTGGCTGTTTGCACTGAGTTTTGCATTCTTTTTCAGCGGTATGTTCATGAGATATCCAGAGGCACAGGAACTGAAACTGAAGAAAATATCTGTGGGATTCCACAGAGGCGGAAGCTGCCACTGGTCTGCACGTGTGAATTTTGCCCGTGCTTTTAGGTGGCTTAGTCTGGTGCTTGTTAATAATGAAAGTTGAACCTAAAATTGGCCACGTTCAAATTCCTAATGCCTAGCAAACTGGAGTATGGGAGCTTAAGGCAGAAAAGAGGGGCAAAACCAGGTAAAGATGTTGTTATATTTATTTTACTGCTTAGAGTTGATTAGAGTTGGGTGAAAATGATTAGCTGAAAGGATTCTGAGTAAACCAATTTAAAATGTAATTATGAAGGGCTCAAGATAGTGTGTGTGTGTGTGTATGTGTAATTATGTTTCTTGCCTGTGTGCACTGTACTCTGATTTTGTTCTGCAGAGAGTGGAAGGAGGACGAAGAGCCGTGCAAGGGAATAGCTGTACGGGGAGCAGACACTATTGACAGACTGCTTATGCCGGGCTTACGCTGCAATCTGAAGGTGCTCTTTCAGCTGTATCTGAGCTAGCGTTAAGCTGGATATCAAACCCAGTGTAGCCATAGCAAGGCATAGCTCTGTTTCAGCTGTTCAGTGCTGGGACAAATGTTCAGGCAGGTTGTTGCAGCAAGCTCTGTACTGCAGTGGTTATACCTCTCTTCTGGAGTGCTCTTGGACTAGCTAGTACAAAACTTGCTCGGGATTGCCCACACAAGCTGTGGCRTATCTTGGGACAACACCGCTGACATTCTTGCTGGAGGTGTTTCAAGTTTGTCTATATTGCCCTTGCGACTGGCAGTAGAGAACAAGCCCCATCCATTCAGCAAGCAGTTACAGGCCATGCCTGCTGCATCCATGCTGCAAGCTCCATAGTGAGCTGCATCCAAATGGTGTGTGCAACTGAGGGGGGTTGTCCCCCAGCCGAGCGCGGCTTTCCTGCCCGGGGCTGGAGCCCGGGAGTGAACTGGTGTGTGCAGCCATTGTAACGTCTGTGCGCATCCAGGCGCCGAGCGGGGCCAGCCAAGCAGACGGTGCGCAGGCACCCTTTAGAGTCCATTACATCTGGGCTTTTCTCCAGCTGTTTTTCTTCTGTGTTCTCATATTACCAAAATCATAAAAGGTCAGGAAATGTTCTTAGCATCCTTACAAATATTTCTTGTATTAAACAGGGAAGACAGTGAGGGAAAGGAGAGAAGAGATTGCCAGAGGAAGGTGGGCTATAACAAGGAAGTCATTGAAGGGGGATAAGTTCAGAGCGCTAAAATTCCTGTTATTACGAGTGGTGAAAGGTGGTTGGTTGTGGGATGTGGTATCAAATGGGAGTATCTGAGTTAGCGAGTGAGCTGTGCACAGGCACATTTTGGACAGAAAGTGAAAGGACATATTTTGGCTGACTCGTGTTCATCCATAATGTAAGAGCTAACCCTTCTGTAGGAGAGATACAACCATAGTTAGGCAGCTGGCATGCTGCACGTGACTGCTGCCTTCGTGTWACATATGAAGAGGGCAGGAAAGGGCTTCCTGCAACACTAAGTTCAATTTCTACCATTGCAGCATATAATTCCTGATCAAGCACAATCTTAAAAAACAAAAAACAAAAAAAACCCTATGCTAGGCCCATGTTGCCTCATTGTTTCTTTATGCTCTCTGTGTGTCTACTTTCTGGTCTGATCTTAGCTGTATTGTTGGCTGCTTGGGGAAGCAATATTCATCTTCTCCTATGATCATTTATTGCAGTGGGCCGATACACTGCAGACTGTCATGTCAGTGCTTTACACGTCTGCTGGTGTTTTTTGGACATGGGCTGCAGAATAGAGGTGCTGTGTTGGAACAGCCACTTTTACATGTTTCTAATTTGCTCTGTGATCAATAGGTGCTGGTGTGCTTCTGAAGTTCCTGGTGATTCTACAGTACACACAAATAATCCTTTTTGTACTCAAGCATTCAGTTGGCAGCAATGGGCATCTCTGAGTAACGGCCTAAAGCTCTTGCTCTAGCCAAATCTTACATTTTGCTAAAACCACGAATCAAACTTTGAAAAACTGGTGCAATAAGTAATAAAGCTTCCCAATAAAAAGAAAGGAATCTTTCAGTTGCTGTCATCTTAACTCTTAATACCTCATGGCAGGAAAGAGCTATTTTTGGAAGATGGCAAGGGAAATGAAAAGGAGTAGCAGTGCCTACAGCTGATAGCACTGACCTGTTTTTCTGGCACTCCTCCAAACACAAGGCCAGCTTTGCTTGAAATATAGGTGATTCATAAGTTGAATTGCAAGCAGATAGTGTGGTACAGAAGCACAGTCATAGACATGTTATTTCAATAACTGTTTTAGCTGTTCCACTTTAAAAACTAATGAAGCAAATAATGCTATGACACAGATGTAGGCAGTGGAAATGTGTCAGAGAAAGGCAATTAACCTCTGTACCAATAAAGTCTGTCAAATTAATAAAGTATTTTTTATTTATAATAGCTAATAAGAAATATATAGGCCATGCTTATTGAATGCCACAAGCCTTGCGGAATCATTTATACCTTTGAGAAGTAGGTGTAAAACTTCATCAAAAAAAAGCAGGAGATTTTTGTATCTTCTTTGCACAGGTATAAATGACTAAAAAGTCACGCATGCTGAGGTGGGTTGTGGGTTTCTCACTTCCTATTCGTATCATATTCCTCCTACTGCAGCTAAGACTGAGCTTTTATTTCCACACATGGACATCTCTTTGTCACTTATCTGTTATTTTATCAGTTCTCTGCCGGACATTCACGGGGCATTCTGAGCTGAAATACAATTGATTAAAAACCAGTGCAAGATGGATTCTGTAATCCAGCTACTTGAYTGGAGAAATGGGATTATATGATATGGCTGCCTGAAGTTGCATAAGGTTCTTTCCAGTTTTTGTCCTCTCTCTCTCCCTCAGCATTCATGATTTTCCACAAACAGTCCCATTAAGAGTTAGCATGAAGCTGGTGTTGACTGTGAAATAAAGCTAGGTCAGTTAAGTACAGTCTTTAAATTGTTTACTAAAAGTCATGTAAAAGTTCTTATAGGCAATACTGACTGCTCCCTTGGGAGAAACAGTATCTCTCATACCAAGGAAGCTTCTTAATACTTTAATGTGCTAAGAGTTGTCGTGCTATAACCATCAGTTGTTGCTTTACAGTGTATTTTGAACAACTTAGTCAATTGGTCAACATCACATCTGCATTTCTGTCACATTGCATGTCACCAAAGTTGCTGGGTTCTCAAACATTGTTGGTGCAAATTCATTGAAAACATAGGTTGATCTCATGTATGTCTTTAAGATATGTCATAATAAAATATCCTTTTACGTTGTTTGCAAACACTGCAGACCAATGCATTAAGATACAACAAGGTTAAAACATCTTACTCTTCCAATAACAAAACCACATGCCATCTTTCCTCTTAAAGTGAAACCTTTATACTATTTTGTCTCATATTTGAAATCCTACACAGCCATAACTTGTATTATATGTCTGTGATAAAAGAATACTCTTATCAAAGGCTTTCATATCTTAACTTGTTCTTACCTCTATGCCTGCAAAAGATTTACTCTTAAAGGTGTTACTATTAACAACAAATACCTCATATAAGTTACCATCATCAAAGGGCACGTGTTCTGCGTATGACCTCTGCTTTTGTGCTCCTCCATGCAATGCCATCTTATCTTTCCTGGCATGAAAGACCGTGCCTGTGCCTACCACACTTCCTACCACGGTCAAGACTTTGGGTGGAAGGCATTGCGCTGAATCGCTCCTGTGGAGCTGAATAATGGCCTTTCCTTCAGAGAGACCAACTGTAACCCGCTCCCTTCTTCATACACAGTTCCTTCCTCTGGTTTTGGTCATGTCTATTCCTATCACTTTGACTAAAACAAGCAATTGATCTGATTACCCACACGACCACCAGGGTGCACATCACAACTTGCACAGCATACGGGAACGCTGATAACATTAGCAACACAGTCTGAGTATACAGTTTCTGGTGCAGCCATCTTTTGTCGAAGCCTTCATCAGTCTGGCTCTTGTTAAATTGTATTCAAACATCTTAAACAGCCTTTGAGTGAGTTACCCAGCACAAGGTATCGAATTTGGCTGAACTTGATTAAAAGAAATAGCGGAAAGCATGTTGTTTAAATCACAAGTAAGTTGTTTCTTTGGGTTTTGCGCTAATTAAACACCAAGTCAGATTAATCTTACCTTTTTACTGAATTTTAAAATAATAAAGTTTGGTTATTTTTGAGTTCTTTTAAATAGGTTATTTATTGACTGGGAAAATACTGTGCTTTTTTAATTACACAGTGAAAATCATATAAAAAGTTTATTTTTGACTTCTTATCTGTATTTCAGGAAGCTTTGAAAACATTAATTAAGCATCCAAGCTACTGCTGAGGTAGGTAAGTGTTACTATCTCCATTTTACTGACAGGGAACCTGAGGCACAAKGCACTGTAAAACCTGAATCCACCAAGTCTTGATTTCAGAAGAAGAAAAGGAAATTCAGCACCTGCCAGGGAGCAATTAATAGATTAACAGAATCAAGTGTGAGTGGCTTTCCCAAGGTCAAACAGTACTGTTATGGGCAGACAGTTGCAAGCATTTGGGTTAATGATTTACCAGTGGTGAGCTGAACTGTGAAAACTCACAGGATATGTGCTCCTAGTCATGTGTGATGTAAAACATAGTATAAGTCACCATGAATGTTTTACATTTGTGATGCCTTAGGATGGCCTTGTCATTAGCTGAGCTGACTTGCTAGGCCACCACAGTATCTTGATAGCTGGTGGTCCTGTGTCCCTACACCAAAGACACCCCCTGTGGTGTGATCCGTAGGGATTCAGAGATCTACTCTGCTGGTCCAGGCATGGGAATGGAGTGAAAAGAACCAGTTTGGCTCTGGTTGTTCTCAGTCTTATCGTTAATCATTTCCACACCTGAAATCCAAAACATTTTCGTATCCTCAAGACAGTACTTCACTTAGAAAACACCACTATCAAATTCAGCCGTCTTGTTAGTTTAGTAATTTTTACTAAAAATGGCAGAATTTACCATTTGTTTGTATTTAATGCTGAGATCCTACAAGAGCCATCACTCATCTGTGAGCTGAGGACAGTGCTGCATCTTACACCCTTTCTGCTTTCTGGTAGCCTGCATCCCAGTCCTCATCAATGTGGGAATTTTTATATTAAAAATGTAATGAATGACAGAAATACTGTTTTGTAGAGGACTGGTCAGGAGTATGATGAATGCTGTGCAGATGTACRTACTGAAACCTCCGTATTTCTAGGAAATACACTACTGTGTTTTGATAGGTTTTTCTCTAAAGCTGTAATTAGCTGCAGTCAGCAACATGCTTGAAAGGGTTAAAGGAAAATAGGTTTGAGGAAATATTCAAAGCCATGCGTAGATGCTGCACATTCAGCCATGCAGTTTCAGGAATAGTTGCAAAAAGCGCAATAGGAAGTGTGTCAATCGCCTCTTTGCAGATGCACGTAAGCCTGTGTAAGCAAGATGCTGGTTGCCACATATTTAGAGCACAGGACTGTGTCCCAATGCCCCATTTCTGTCTGTGACCCTGCAGTGTCCTGGCATGCGACAAAGAACAAAGCATTCATGTTCTCTGAGTCCAGATCATCCCAACTCAAGGTGACCCCATGTCTGTGTAAACTAGCTGGCGCTGTAATGTTAGACTGCTATCAAGATCCCAAGTACAAAGCCTGGTGTTAGTCACAATGTTATCTGTGCATTGTTAAATTTAGGTATCTGCTATRTCCAGTTTGAGATCTCAGAACTTATCTGCAAAGTACGTTGCCTGAATACTGGATAGATTGTGTGAGSTTCTGTAACAAATATCTTCTTTTTTGCTTCTGCAGGAGACTAAAATTTCTCAGGCTCCTACACAAGTCTGTGGAATAAATTTCAGTAAGATCTATGATCTACCAGAAGCCTAGGTACTTTGCTAAGATGCATTTCTTCAACTCTGCCTTCAGCAGTGAGAGCACAGATAATACCAGACATCAGTAACCATATTTTTAAAAAATTATAGATAATGTATGAAAGCATAAATGCATTATATAGCTATATTTGAAAAGTGAATTGCATATATTTATATTTATTTTCATCTATGAAGATTTCTCCCTGGGAGGAGCAGAGAGAAAAAAGAAAGATCAACATGTGACAGATGCACATCAGGGAAGTGGGTTGTCTCACTGCAGGGAGGTGTTGAGATATCCCAACGATGGGCATGCTATATGAACCTGAGCAAAACAAAATACGCTCTTTGGAAAATTTAGCAGACGTGGAAATCATTAATGAAGTTTGTGAGAAATGGTGCTAAGGTGAAATACAATTTTAAAATAATATGCAATCTGGAGAAGTCTCTGTAAAACAGGTGTTAGAGTTTCAAGTTGAACTTTTTACATTTTTTCCCTAAAGGCAGATCTGTTAAGTTTTTTTGTTTGTGAAGGTATAGGCTTGAGGGGAATCACCTGTACCACAGCAGTATCCTTTGCTTTTAGAAATGGAACTGCAGGCTGCCTGCCTCTGCTGCTCCAGACTGACCTTTGAGTCTGCTCTTGCAATCCAGTATCTGTTTTCTGAGCCTAAACTTTAAGTCACAGGCTTTGCAGCAGGCTCCCCAGAGAGCTTTGAGGCAGTTCATCAAAGCAGGTGGAAGGAAGAATATGTTGTAATAGATCTTTCATTCTTGCATATGAGTAACGAGGAGGAACAAAACATGCTGTCTATGGACATAATTTTTCTTTAGAAAGCAATCATACCAGGACTATAAATATAAGCAATGTATTACAGGTGCTTCATACAGCCTTAAATATTCTTTTCTGGTGCCAAAGTGTATGTATTAGTGTGATTTTCTTATGGACAGAGAGAAATACTGTCTTTTATTTTTGTGACAGCTCAAATATTGTGTTGAACAAATTACTCCCAAGACATGGCTACAGTTCATTTGGAACATTTTTGTTGTCTGAACAGTTCAGTCCAAATGATCAAAGTTTGTGTTCAGCTTCCTAGGTAAGTTAATAAGCTGTTTAGGGTAATTCATGATTGCAGTTTAATTGGTGTCTCAGAATTTATGCTTCTGTTTTGCCTTCTCTCCATAAGTATAGCTCATTCACTATTCAAGTAGTGATCTTCCTAAAGCTGTCCCTTCCCATTCTCACTACGTGTACTCCGTTTCCCCTCAAAGCTTCACTTTCCTGGTAGTTCTTGTGTGTCCTGAAGGCTGTTTACCTCTGCCTGGCTCAAATTATTGGGCTTATTCCAGCATCCAGGAACTTTCAGATACCATTTGGAAATGAATATGAAGTTGAAGCTAGCAGCTCTGCTGCCCAGGAGACTGAGTTGCTGTCATATTGCATATGACTTGCATCAGATCAGAGTTTAGGATTTGGGTGATTTGTTCTTCAGATTAATGTCAATCTGTTTTAAATTAAAACACCCTGGGGCAAATCCTTTGCTATGATCAATGAACTGCCTGGCTGCAGTCAACCAACATTACAACAGACATGAATTTGGCCTCCTGGTTCATTGCCTCATCTCCTACAACATCACTTTCCTTATGTGATTCAGACATCATGCTTTTGATCCTATAAGTTGTTGACCATCTTCCACTGAAATCAGTGAGAAGGGAGAGTGCCTCAGTGTTCAACAGCTTGTTGGTTTGGGCATAAGAAATAGGCCACGTATCTGCTCTACCTAAAATAGAATTACAGTGTATCTATGAACAGGAAGTCTGCTTTGCACCTGTTTTATCACAGGAACAAAAGGCGCAGGAAGTATTTGGAAAATGAGGAACACACCTGTGTGAGAACATATAACAAAGCATCTTTATATATAATCATTTGCTGTAAGTCACTTCAGAGCTGACAAGCTGTTTTTCAACTTCATGTCACCACTGCCTGATGCATCTAATTAGTCCTGTTCTCCAGCTGACAACTATCAGCTGCTCTTTCTAAAACATGGTTTCTCCCTTAAGTACATCCCTCTGGCTAAGTTAAATATTAATTATCCTTTTTTATTTTATGATTATTCATGGGTGATAATGTCACTGCATAGTCAATGGGTAAGTCAATACCACAAAATATTAAAAGTGGTGTTTCTGAACCTCTGCAGCAGCTGAGATGTACAGAGCCATGTTAGAAATGAATGCAGTGGTTGTGGCTGTTCTGTGCTGACAGCCATCCACATCAGTGGTGAAACCTAGAGCACTGTGGATTAGTGGATGGAGGTACTGCCTCTGGATGTCGGAAATGTACCTTCTCTTCCCAGCTCAGAAACTGGTCCATTTTATAACTGCACAGATCATTTCACCTTTTCCATTGTTCTGTGTATTTAAGTTGCAAGGCACAGAACAGCAAAGATATTGAGGTGCCTGGATGCCTCTGCATGTCTAAGTCCTGTGGAGTAGGGATGGTCCTTTACCTAACATTTGGATAGTGCTAGTCTGCTGTTTAGGTGGCCTTCTATCTTCCCTTCCATCCGCTATACCAATGACCACGGTAGCCAGTGACAGGTCATACTCATAACTCACTATTGTGCTCTGCTCAACAACTTCAGAAATTCCCCTTTAGTCTGCTGCCATCCATCAGACAGAAGAGTACAGTCCTTTGCTTGGCAGACGTGTTCAAACAGCTGGAGCATCCTTCTCCTTGCCACATCAATATGTGTCTCTCTCACATGAATCCCTTTTCTGTTTGCCTGCTTTCTCACCATGGCTTGCTCACCAGCTGACTGCAGCTGATATCTGCAACCCTTCCTTTCAAAGCCTGCAGTCTGTATGTTGGCCTTCAGGAAGAGCCATATCTATGCCTTGTGAAACAGCCTCAAAAACATATGCAGCGAGCAGGGAGATTATGTTGTGACACTAGCTCCATGTTTCTTGAGACCAGTTACACCAGCTGGTGTGTAATCCACCATATGATGTTCATAGGGAACAAGTTCCCACAAAAATGAAGTCAGCTGCCTTGCCCACCTTGCTGCCACTGACATGAAGGCTGATGCAGTCATTTTTTTTTCTCCTGGAGGAGACTTCATATTTGTTCTGTCCAGGCTGATTTGCAGCTGAACTCATTTGCTGGGATCTGATAGACCATGCTGGGGTCTGATATAGCTCTGCAAGCCCCTATTCTTTTTGTCTTTCAAAGCATTGTGAGCAACTTTGAAGTTGTTCCTTCCTCAGGTGGCACTTCAGGATATGCAGGTTCACTTTTATCTCAATGTCTTTTGCTCACTACCACTCAATCCATCAGTCTCTTTGTGCAGATCAGAAAGATGCTGAAATACAAGGGGTAGCTGTTCCTCACCTTATACCAGACTCTCATCTTGCCATTGACCTAACTTTCTGACCTAACTTTCTCTTTGAATGTTTTCTAGCATGACTAGCATTTTCTTACCCACGTCACACAAGCCAGCATGTTTGCAGCCCATTATACTAGACATGTCTCCCTTTCTGAAGCCAACAAAGTAGTTGAAGGCCTCCTGACTGATTCACTGAGCCATAGCATGGGACTGAAAATTCAAATAATAACTGAGACTTGTTAGAACCTGGGCTAGCATTTTTACAAAATGTAGATGAAAATTAAACTCAGTCCTAGAGCAGCGTTTTAGAAACCTGAGTGTTTGCAGATATATTCATTGTAAAGATAAAAATTAATAACATCTGTTTGTATTGTGAGTGCCCTGCTTAGGGAATGGAGTGCAAATAACTCTGCCTGGGTACCTGCCACATGTCTAGCTTGTGGTTTTATTACATGAAAATTTGCATGTCTCTTGTGTTGTTAAGTGTCTAAAAAGAGGAGCATAATTTGACACCTGACATCATAAATTTTGAAGAATGCTGGTTTTTGCAGGTTAGATACCTGCTAAAGATCCAACTCCTGATCAAAAGAAATGGAAGTGCATAGAATCAATGTGAATGTGAAAGCTCCTAAACTGGCAATCATGCAGTATATCCAATCATTTTAATTATTTCCAAGTAATTTAGCATATCTCTAATTATAATATGAGGTCATCTTGATGCAAAATAATGTCTAATTAGTCACAATCCCTTTTCAGTTACTTGTAATAGATTCCCGTGAAAAACTTTTTGGCACCTCTTATTGGGAGCTTTTTATTCTTAATTTACAATTTTTTTTTTTGTAATTAATTTTTTGAACAAACAGGGCAAATCAATCTATTTCAATTAATTAGCATTTCTTCTTTGGATTCCCAGTCCCCCTCCATGTGACTTCTCTTTTTCTTCCCCTTATTTGAATATTGCTCTAATTTATTCATGTTTGTTTGCAACCAGTGCATAATGATTTCAAGCTGTAGGTGGGCAGGAAACTGCAGCAGGAGAAAGGTTGCAGCTCTGGGAAGGATGGTCTGCAGGAAGGTTCTGTTGGCCACCTTCATTTTGTTACAAACATTTTCTTGCCTCAGACCTGGTAAAGGCAGCAGTARAGTTAAGTAGCATTGTAGAGCTAAGGTAGGACAGGCTAACAGAATGGTGGAAAGGAATAAGAGCAACCACAGAGAGGGAAATGATAAGCACCCAAGCAGGAGAACTAACTAATCTGCCTTTTTTTTTATATATATACACATATACATACATATATATATATATATCTATATACACACACACACGCGTGCACGCGCGCACACACACACACACACACACTGAATATTGTTTCACCTTGACACTTTATAAGAAAGTCCCTGTAAGATCAAATTTGCAAAGAACATCTGGATAGTATTCACAGAAACATCTCTCATCTTTATTAGTCAGTGTTTGTACAGCCACTTTCTTTTTTCAGTGTTTATACATATCTATTCTTTAACTTACACAGATGTACCATACACTCCATAGCTGGCAGATTTCTACTCTAATGTATGCTCTTCCTTTCTCCCCTTGGAGCTGTGAATCTCTGTAACTGTGAGAGGCAACATTGTCCAGTAGTTTGAGCCTTAGGCTGGGAGCCAGGATCTCCTGATGTTTTGTTGTCCTGGTTCCTTTTCTAACTTGTTCTGTACCTTCTGTGTCTGTCAAGGAGTTGAAACTTTTGTCAGAACGGCGTTGTCTCAGTGTCATGGAAAAGTGACAGCTGTTTTTCACGTGGTCTTTGATGTGAGACACTTTGGTTTGAGCACTGGGGTGCTCAAAAACCAAGGAAACCTTAATTATCAGATGATTTTGTCTTGTCTTCTTCTTGTTCTCCTCATCTGTAAAAAGTGCATAACACTACTTGCATACCTAACTCCCTGGGCTATTGTGAGGAGTAATTCATATTTGTTATGTACTTTGAAGACAGAAATTGCTAAGGAGTATTAGCTGAATCAGAAATTGTTTTTCTGTTAAACAGAATCTTTATTTTTTTCCAATATCTTACCTCTGCTGATCTCAGCTTGTACTTAATGTATTTGGAATTAGGTCCAATAGAAGAAGCTCAGACTGAGGGACAGAATGACCGGGGGGAGGGAGGAGAGTTTTGTGAGATAGTAGATTGCTACTTGGAGATGTAATCTGCAATCTCAGTTTGAGGACCAGATCAAGGTGAAATAATGCTCTGCCCTAATAGATGCATTCATCTAATTTTCTAGTCAATTAAAAATCAGCCCATACAATGCATGAAGACTGGGGAGATTAAATGGAATCTGCAGAAATATCTCAGGGAACAAAAGAATACAAAGAAACTGATTTTGCTATGTTGAAGTAATCTGGGTGGTCCTAATAAGAGGCAGTGCCCATTCTGGGAACTTTAGTGTGCCAAATGAATTGTGGTATTCAGGATTACTTCTACACTAGTAAATAAAATAGGCCAAGGGAACTGTTCTCTGGCCCCAGGGCCAGCTGGCATCTCATGGCTTTTTACTATAAATTCTCCTCCCCTCCCATCCCAACAAGGTGGCCCATCCAAACCGTGTATTGGGACTGGTCCCTGACTATTGCTGAATTGTGCCCAGGCATTGTTTGAGGGAGCACTAGTTGTGTGGGACAAATCTGTGCCAAGGACTGTGCTAACAGTCTAACAGTGGGGATGATCTTGTGCTAGTACTTTGGCCCATGCCCTGGCCCTATTTGTTTGCCTTTTACAGATAGTCCATATGTCTCTGACTCTTGACTGCATCCTGCTGTTCCTTCAGACCTTTCTTCCTTGAATTCTTGGCTTAAATTCTTATTTATTTTCGTCTCAGAAAAGTAATGCTAGGATCTGAACTGCCTTCTGGAAGGGATCAGATCACCAGCCCATCTCTGAGCAGAGGGAAACATGCAGTCCTTTAGCCTGGTGGAAAGCACAAGGCCATATACCTGGCTGAACAGTGTATGAAGAGTAGAAGGGTCCTTGCCCTGCCTCAACAGACTAGTGGCATATAGGGGCCACAGAGCATTGAACCCTTATGAGGGGATGCATTCACAGGGGAATTCTCTGTGCTGTCATTTCCCAGTCATAGCCAAGCTCTTAGAGTGTAATAACTCTTCCTTTGAAGCAAGGAGGTAGGTCTCATTTAATAAAATACCTTCTATATGCACAAGGCAATAGAAGAGTTCGGTAATACTGTAGCTGTGGAAAGTAGGGTGGAAAGTGATTATGAAACCTAAATGACTTACTCTAGAAGAACTAATTTCTTCTAATTTGCAAACCTAGAGAGTGTCATGTAGATAGTTTGTAGGTTTCTGTGTGTAGTTACACATGCAAGTGTATTTGACAAAACACTGAGAAAATGGGATGATGATCCGAAATTAGAGGCTGACTCAGATGGCTGCAATATAATTTGTCAGTGAGTGAAATTAGTAGCAATGAATTTAAGACATAAAATGACTTTATCATATTTCCTGCACAGATCTTGTTTTACAGGAGAAAGAATGTACAGCATGTAAAAGCAGCTCGAAATATTACAATAAGTGTAAAAGGATAGTCACTTTAAGCATATGGCAGAAAGAAATCAAAAAAAACCCCAAGCCCCTGTTGCTTTCTAGGAAAGTCCAGATTGTGGCATTCATGATTAAGCTCTCCCAGTTCCAAAGAAGTGTGGAGAGAGGCCTGAATTTACGTTCTTCTTGTACACTTGGCAAAAAAGGCTTTTCAATACTGCAGTTTATGGGGCACATACTTAAATTAGGCACACACTTAACTGATCTCCTGCGCTGGGCTTCTTTTTCTCACAGAAGTTAATAGCAAGTTTTCCATTATCCCAAGCCAATCTTCAGATAACTGTTTGGGGGTGACCTTGGTTTCCAGACAGCAGCTGTTGTATGGCAACTTTTGTTTTTCATTAGGAGAAAGGTGTTCTCTTTGACCGGAGAAAAGGGGGCTTTTCAGTTGAGGGCAAAATGTTTAACAGGCTTTGACATGTTCCCTTTGGGGGAGTTCTAAATACCAGGTAAAATGCATAGACTCTTTCTCCTCTGTCTGTGCCAATATAAATCAATTGGTGATCCGTATTGATAATAGCAATTGAGAGACAGGTGATTGGAAATTTAGTAGTAATCTTTAATTGATATAGAATAGAATAAACATAAGGAGTCTAGTAAGAGCCTGGGAAATTTGTTAAAGGCAAACTGGGCTGGAGTAAGTGTGATGTCTCCAGCTGGGACAACTAAAATGTAAAAGCCCATCTGGATGCTAGGAACAAAGTTTGGACTAAGGAAAAATAGAAAACAGTATTCGTTGGCCAGGGAAGCAGATGTAATCATGAAATGATGTTAGGACAGCGAATTATGATTTCTCTGCAAGTGCGTGCCCTCCAATTCACCTGAAAGATGCCTATCTGTTTTTCCTCCTAAAGTGTGCATACATAAGTAGATTATTTGGACAGATTAGTTTGCTTTCGTTTCATGCTTAGAAACCTAGGTTTTACTATTGCAAGGAGGCTTTTGACTTGTGGCTGAAAATTGCTGTGGAAACTGTCCCAAAGTAGGTCTGGTGTCTGTATCTGGACTGGAGTTCAGGCATGGAGATGTGTGTGGTCTTCAGATCGGAGACACGGACTCAAGCTGAGGACGGGCACTGGCAGACCTCTGAGATGAAGGGGGTTGCTTTTTCTCACTGGGGCTCCTGTGTGACACCCTTGCAGCACTGGCTGAATCCTTTCTGCTCAGTTGTCTGTTATGGGAGGAAGAGGAGGAGGGTGGCAAGAACTTGTGAACTATGTAGTGTCCTACATAGATGAGTTAACAATCCCTCTCCCAGCCCAGCCCACCTCTAGCATAAGAAATGTCTCTAGTTCTTTCATGTGGGAAATTTTCTTGGCTCTGTTTGCACTCTGCTTTGGACATCAGACAAACAGCCTGAAACACAGACTGTGCTTCTCAAAAGTGGTCTTTTGAATCCATCCCATTGTGCTGGCTCTACGACCTCTCTGTAGCCAAAGACTGAGATGGAGAGAAGATGCCAGGAATCTACCTGTCTTTAACTCTCTTTAAAACAGCTGGGTTGAGTGCTCCTTTATCAGATGCTATAAGATGTTAAAGCTGGTGGTCCAGCAAACATGCAGGAAATGTCTGGTGATCACAGAGCAGAATTGGGTGTAAGGCACACAAAATGAGATTCTGAGGAGCTCTTCGGGATTGATGATGCGAGTAGGGAGCAGGCCCAGGTAGTGCAGATGTGCACCCTGCTTTCAGGGGCCATGGAGAAATGCATCCTGCTTCCCTGGCCAGGCAAATGGGTGAGAAGGGAAAGGCACATGGGTGTCTTTCACCCTGGTCTTCCTTTTTTCCTCTTGGAAGAGGAAAAGGCCCTCCACCTGGACAGGACAGACCCTCTTTCTCTTCAAGAACACATACTCTGTTGATAGGCCTTGCGTAGAATGGACAAAGATGGGAATGGCTTCTTCTGTCCAAAGGCTAAGAGCAGTCTTGTTGCTTATTAAATGAAGTGATGGAAAGTATGCCTTTGATATAAACAGCTTGGACTCTCATCCTGATGTAGCTGCTTCTATATCACGCTGTGTGTGATACAGTCTGAGCTTCACATGGTCACCAACCCTTTTCCTTTATTTTGTCGTGTTTTTTAAAGCCATTTCAAGTGTGCCTGTGAAGATTCCAAAAGTATTAATATAAATAACAATAAAATATGTTTCTGGTGTTCCTCTTTAGAGTGTTCTTGGCAGGGGGCTGAGGAGTTCATCTAGAGCTGCCCAGGCTTGCCAAAGCCAGCTGAGCAGCAGGTTCTCCCTCCCTCTCCCTCCACCTCCAAGAAGGAAAAAAAGTCTCAAGCCCTAGACAAACTTTGAAGATGTTCACAGAAAGATAAGGAAAATGGTCTAGAAGGTAGACTTGGTAGGGAGAGACAGGAGAAGATCTGGGCAGTGGTAAAGTGGTAAAGGGGACAGGATTTGTCATGGGATGGTAGGAAAAGCTGCAGATGGGATGGATTAAAAACAGTCAAATGAACATTACTGGAGGCTGATGATATTACAAGAGAAATAACTGCTTGCTGCTGGCTGTGTAGGAGGCTTGTCAGACTTGGGGAAGTAAAAGCGTAGTGCTTACATCAACAGGAATTTTTTTTTATGGCATCTGGTCCTGTGCTGCATTTGGGCATGATATTTAGTGACCTACCTACATATGACACATTTGCTGTAGGCAGTTGTGGTTGCTGCAGCTGGCAGAGACAGGCGAACTTAGAGAGGGGAGCACTGGAGCACGTGGCTTCAGTATGGTCCAAACTTGGAATAGGACCAAGCTGGGTACATTAGTGTCAGCATCAAAGGTGTCCCACCAGTGATTTAAGCCATGTGAATCTCAGTGTTCCTACTTGAACTTCAGTTCCTGGAAGCCGCTGTACTGAAAAGAAAATGTGTATTTGATTATGAGTGAAAAGAAATGCCTGAGCCATCTTCGGCAATTGAAAAAAACCAAGGATTTGATCTGGCCTTCTTGTGCAGAAAAGGGAGGCCTGGCAAAGCAGAGAGGGAGAACTCCTGTCCTCTCTACCTCCTCAGTAGCAACCTGGGCACAATCTGTAATTGCTGTGCCCACGCAAATGCCACAAGCTGAAACTGGGCTTGGGCCAAGCTGGGCCAAAGGACAATAGCCACATGAGGTGTGGTGCAAATAGCGCCCTACCACCTCCCACCCTAAACAAGGCCACAGGAGGCTTCACTGACTGTACAAGCAGTGGAGGTCTGCCCTCTCTCCGGGCAATCCCCGGAGAGGAACAGGTGAGCTCTATTCCCTCAGCACTGCTAGAGCTAAGCATCATTCAGCCGCTACTGCTCATTAAGGCCTTTTGGTCTTTATCAAAAGACAAGGGGTTTTCAGGCTGCAAAGAGCAGCCACTTTTTTAAAGCTTTTACTGGGATGTTTCATGCTTGAGCAGGGGGGTTGGACTAGATGATCTCCAGAGGTCCCTTCCAACCTCAACCATTTTGTGATTCTGTGATTCATCACGCTGTGAACCATATTGGGGATTGCTCAAATCCTTTCTCCCTCACAGATATTCTTTGGAGCTTGGATGTGGTTTCTTTGGTAGTGATGCTCTGTTCTTTTCCTTGAAACCCAGCTGGCATTTGCCTAATGTGGACAGAGGCCATGGAGTTATTCAAGTTCATTTCAGATCATCAGATGTCTTGTAAAGGTCTAAAGTACTAATCATTCAATGACTTTGCAAGAACATTTCAAACATGCTGCAGATTTAACAGGTGAGATRAATAAAGAGAGGACCTTTTCTTACTGTTATGGGTCATAGACTCCCTTCTCTTTCACTGGACCTAGTGTTTTATTGCATAAAAAGATTAGACTGGATAAACCAGTGGCCTTTCCAGAGAACTTAGTATAGAGGGATAATTGATACTGTATTGTAGGGAACAGAGAGAATAGGAGCAATTGTATCCAGTACCTGAGTTATTGGAACACGACTGCATATCTATGTGAGCCAGAAGAGAAAGATTGTTTTTCCTTTCTGAAGAGGGAAATTTGAAGGGAAACTGCCAGAACCTTTCCAGGTTTAGAGAAGTGGAGGAAACACCTGCTACGCCATCAGCATTCTTGTTAACAGTGACTGTACAAGTGACAGAATCTGTCCCTTCCGGAGATGATTCAGACTCAGAAGACTCTTGGTAGTGATGACACAAATGCCTGGTAGTTCCTGAAAGCAGAACTAATGAGCAGTGCCACTCACTTAGCGTATGGTTTGACAACAGATGCACATGTTGGTAATTAAGTATTTGGCTGCAATACATTATTTTATTTTTGGATTTCTCAAACACACACCCATCATAGTCTCTAGACACATTTGCATGATTTAAAAGTGTTAAACTTATAAGAAAGGTAGAAAAATCAGCAAAGGGAAACTAAAAACAGCTTCTCAGAAGGGCTCGGTAGGCCAAGAATGTACATAGGTCATCCTGTGTACCCCAAACCTGGGAAACATAGGCTCTGTCTGGCAAAAATATACACAGGGAACAGTCTCATGGACTCCTCACATGTATGAAGTTGAGCAGGGCTATGCCTGTGGTTTTAGACCAAATGAGCACACATGTCTTAAAGCAGACGTTTCTTCTGCTGCATGCTCACATCCATCACTGGCTTGTGATTCATCAAAGGCTTGGAATGGCTTTGGTTCATGAAATTCATGAATACCTAAATTCAATTATTGTAGTGCTAGAGAACAGATTCAAATGCTTCCTCTTAGAAGAGATGTTCTGGAATGTTTTATTCTGTTCTTGCATGCCAATGGTTAATGTATATTTGACATTTTAATGCTGACCTCAGCTACACCTGCAAAATATGTAAATAATGGTCCTTACTGGGGCATTTAGCTCCCAAATCGTGTACCTTTTCTAACTCAGTCCAGAAACTTGTTAAAACCTGTCCCCTGTCTTGTTGTTAGTAATGGAGTACAGAAGAGTCTCAAAATCTATGGGAATATTCTTGTAAAACCATCTCTGAAGCTTTTAAGTATTTTGAATGCCTGGAATGTTGTCTAGAATTTCCCACCCTTGTTTTACAATTCATAGAAATTCTAAGAACTCATCACCCCTGCCTTTCAAAGGCATAATTGTTCACTGATTGTGCCATTTTTCCATGGAAAGATAAAGCAATGTCTCCTTTTTTTGCTCTATATTTTTAAGTACGCTTCCAGAGCTAAAATTGTGAGATGCTGTTGGAAAGACAGTACACTGCTGACTGAGAGCTGTCTCTGAATATCTTTCGGTGTTCTTTTTTACTGGGTGAAAAGTCTGCCTGTGACAACCACAAGGTGATTATAGCTTTGACTGATACAGAGGTTAGCTATGCTTAATGAAAAAAGAATTTAAGTCAACAGAGACTGAGAAGAGCATTTAGGAGGTTGAAGGAGAAAGACAGAACTGAGAATTCTGAGAAGTCAGATATGACCAGGCAGCTCCACCTACAAACTGTAACCCTCCAGGGCAATCTCAGATTTCTGCTATGTACTAGCATACAAAACAGATTACATCCTAACATAGACTGCAAGCATGAGAGTACTGAAAATATGTTGCAGGTGTTTGATGGTAAACAGTRTTTATAGCTGCCAGGATGGAAACATTTATATGTGTGAGTGAGTGCAAGTGGAGGCCAGGCCTCAAACTTTCACCCCATTACCTTTGTATTTCGGTTTTGCTTTGCTGAGTATTAGATGCCCTGTGATTTCATCCTGTCAGTGAATTTAAGAAAGCACTGACAATTTTACTTAAGTGTGTCCTGTGTTAAAAATTCAAATGGTAGAATCACCTGAGAAGTAGTGGGCTAATTTATCACATCAACAAAAATATACAATAGAAACTGAATGGAAGAGGATGATTTCTGACAGGCATGCCTTTAATTTTTCAAGCAAGTATTTTTTGCTTGGGTGGGTGGTGCATTAGTTATATATACAACTCATGCTTTTAGCTACAGCAAAATGTGAGAAGGCATAATAATAGCTCTTCACGTTAAGGCTTCCTCTTTTTTTTTTTTTTTCAGTTCAGATAGTTTGAGATTTTAGACTATTCTCTTTCTGAGAACTGGGGGAAGTATTTTTAATACCTTTCAGTGTGAGTGGTGACTGGGTTGCCCCTTGCCTAAGATGAAAATAGCACTGAATTTACTAGGGAGTTGAGCCAGAACGCTGGGCTTGCAGTGCAAGGCTCCTGATTACTGCCTTGCAGTGGTTCCCAGCCAGTCAGGAAGATAAAGAAAACAAACTGATCCACTCCAAATACCACACAAATTCACCTTTGATGACTTAATGTGTGTGAAGGGCTAAATATGCTCTAGTGGTATCTTTATTCATAGAAAAAAAGTGGTATTAGTACAGACTTAGCCAAAAAAGCAATGTGTTTATAAAGTTTTTGCTTTGCACATAGTGGCTGGCAATACAAGTAGGAAGGGATAAACCCGTCAGTCTCCTCCAGCATGGCTACACACAGGGTGGTGGGCAGGGAGGGGACAAGAGGTGTTTACCACGGCCCCAGCACACCCGCTGCCCCTGTGTTTTGTGGGTGGGGTGGAGATTCAGGGAGGGAAGGTTAAATGAGCTTGTCCAAGTGATCTTGCACAGCAAACCACTGTGGGAGCATTCTGCCTCTTTGGGATAAACCAGCCCACATTGTTTTTGCTTTTGGAAAAAGAAGTTCTTACCTCCCACCTGTACCAGCCTAGAATCAAAAATACAAGAACATAAAGTGGCTGGCCCAGCCTATCTATCTTTT
Organism: Apteryx rowi; assembly: GCF_003343035.1. Classification (NCBI taxonomy): domain Eukaryota; kingdom Metazoa; phylum Chordata; class Aves; order Apterygiformes; family Apterygidae; genus Apteryx; species Apteryx rowi. The sequence continues at coordinate 244,021 of NW_020450932.1, read as the reverse complement.
GATAATGGTCCTTTGATAAAAGTCAATAGCATGCCTAGGGAGGAGTGTAAGTAAAGGGTAAATATAGGAATATTTCCTTCCTTCCTAAGCCACAGAAGTCTTTGCGTCTAGTAGCTTGTGATGGACTTCTGTCTTATGAATTTGTGTAATTACATTTTGAGTCCATATAATATTTTAGACTCCACAACAGCCTTTGGCAAGGAGCTCCACCAGTTTAACTACTGGTTCTGCTGAAAAATACGTCTCTCTGTTTGAGCTCTGCCTCCTGATTTTTACTTTCAACGTCCCTCATTCATAGTGAACATTTCTGATTCACCTCTTCTATGTCACTCTTTTTGCAAGAATTATATACCCCTTAATTTTCTGTTGTTCCAGGATATGAAATATCTGAACCCACTCATGTGACAAGTGGCAGCTCCCATGTGTTACACCATGTGAGCCCCATTGCAGTAATGATGGAGGCTGTAATTTGAGGCTGCAGAGGGTCTTTCTGGTGGGGCTTTCTTCAGTATAGGCTTAAGGTAGCTCCTTCCTTGACTGCAAAGCAGCCCTGTAGCTGCTTGTCTTCCTCATCTCCAAGGGAAACGTGCAGTCAGGCTGGGTGAGGTGCATCTGGCCTCAAGGAGCAGGGAATAAGCCCTGGTCCTGTGCTGTAGGTGTGTGAAGAAGATGCAGTGATGAGGAAACACAGAGCAGTAACCATACCATTGAGCATCCTGCTCGCTTCAGGAGATTCAATAGGTCTGTAAAATCATCCTATTAACAAAGTGTAGCTTTTCTAAATCTGTGAAGGTACAAGCACTTTAAAACCCCAAACAATTAAAAACCAACACAATGAAATATAAAAAGTCTTGACCTTAAGCAAGTCAGAACTGATTAGAATTCAGGACACAGGTCTGCAAAGCTTTATTCCTGCTGAGAACCCTATCTCTGGTGAGCTGCCCTCTGGAGCCCTGTGGGAAGCCAGGCAGAATGAAAGGTAGAGGGCTGCAAGCAGGCTTTTCCCCAGTGCACAGGCTGAGAGTGTTTGAAATTCAGAATGCCCAACTTTTCAGCTTTTTTCCCCCTTTAATTGGGCAGATGCTTTAAAAAGCAGAYGTTTCTTTAATTTGTAGCTGTTAATTCATTTATAAACTACATGTGCCTCATGAGTGATTATGCTAATGTACTTAAGACTATTTAAACCCTTGCACTGATTACCCTAACCATTTATTTTAACTACATTGTACAAATAAGATGCTATCTTAAAGATGTGTCTAACAAAACTCTGTAATGAGAAATATGCTATTTTACTGAATGTAACTATTGGCTTTACTGAATTTAGCCACTTAACACTTTTATTTTTAATGTTACATTTTGCTTAGTATTCAAGTATACTGTATGGTGGGACTAGCCTGGAAAATGCATTGAATGGCAAAAATAACCAGTTAACTTTATATTTCATCCTGTCTCCAGGCAAAAGAATTTGTGGGGTCACGCTCAGCTCATGCATCCAGAGGAGCAAACAGGCTGCAGCGCTTCTGAGGCAGGTGAAAGGCACTTGCTCTCTGCAGGGTATTAGCGCAGTGTGGGCCTGGCCCTGCTTTCTGCTCTGAGGTCTGCCAAGTGCTACAGGGCTGCAGACAAACCACTTCGCCTACTGGGCCTGGTTTTGTCCATCTGTTCAATGGGGTAGTGGAGCTCAGCTACCTTTGACGTTTACAGATGAGAAGTGCTATCCAAGTGATAGGCATTTGTATTAAAGATATCTGGAGTGATGATTTCTTTGGGCAGCTTTATCCTAAATGTGGCTTAGGCCATTTGGAGCAGGTTCGGTGTGGCTGTTACGGTGCTGAGAGGTCAGTGTCATCACCTGATTTCATTTCTCCTCCCATGGTAATCCAGGGTGTACCGAAAGAAATGAGGACCTGTGCTCCCTCAGGGTGTACAGAAAGAAATGAGGACCTGTCCTCCCTATGCACTGCTCTGAAAGCAGCAAGGGTGTTTCGATTGATACATCTTGTATAAAAAACCCTGTGATATGACTTTTTATGTGGAAAAGGAGCAAATCTATTTTGCCATCTCTGAGGCCAAATCACAGAGATATTTAACGTTTTTCTTGGTACATCTTTTAAAGTTTTTCTTAAGGAGAATTTAAAATTACCAGTGCTTTGGACATGTATTGCTAAATAATCACTGCACACCGTGAAGTCATCTATCCCTTAGTATGGGGCCATTCTTTCAGGCATGGGGCTGTAGAGCGGAGCAACCTGTCTCTGGCCTGCCAGCATTACAGTCACATCATTTATGGGGCAAGGCCCACGTCCCCTCAGCCCCCAATGAGCTTCGAGAAAACTGAAGAGCACCAGTGATTATGAGAACAAACATTTCTGAATCCGTCATTCCTGGTTGTTTGTTTGGGCTGGTTTTTCCTCTGTTCTTTTAGCTCTGTCAGCAGCAGACATTAGAAACGGTTAACTGAGCTGTGGGCTTTGTGTAAAAGAACTGTGAAGGTCAGAGTAAAACACAACATACTTAACTCACCTGAAAATTACCCTCATCAACAGCATTGTTTATGCCTGTGAGATAGCCTGCGCACCAATTAYGGTTGTCATTTCCTGAGGTGCCATCGGGGTAGGTGTGCAACGAGGAGACACGGCAGGAGCAGAAGGGGCTTCTGAGTGGGGCCTGGTGACCAGGCTGCTGTGTCAGYGGCTCCCCAAGGGGCAGAGGGACAGCAGCTCCTGCCCTGCCCCATGAGGAGCCAATGCTAGCTCCTCTTGGCACCCTCCAGCCTCATTGTCTGTGCAGCAACTGCAGAATTATCACTATTGCTTTTTTTTTTTTTTTTGATCTATTGATGTTGCTTATGCTGACGGTGCTGCGTGGAACAAAAATATCGAGGCATTTCCTTCCCCAAGATGGCCACTCTCAGAGGCACCACCACTCAGGCAGGGTGCAGAGAGAAAGCTGGCTAGTGCTGTGGTCGTCACTTCCCTTTGCTACCAGAGTCACATTCAAGTAGCCATCTGGCAAACAAGGGTTCTTCTCCCTCCTGTCCTCTTCTTCAGGGGGAAATTGTGCACTGGAGAGATTGACAGAAGATACAAAAGAGAACAAAATGTGGGAAGATAGAGGCTGGGCTGATTGTGGAGGGTGGGATGGAAAAAAATATGATAGAAAAAAGAGTGAGAGGCAGAAATGAACAAACGTGAGAAATCAGGGCCTTTAGGGCTGATAGGCAATGACATTTTTGATATTTACATCTTTTCCTGTGCCTGAGAGACAGTAATGTGTTTCTGGGAGGCTCTACATACCTGGTGCCCTGCTTGGGTACACATGCAGGAAATGGATCTAATCTTGTCCTAAAAACTTGCAACTTGCATTGAGCTATTTTAAGAACTCTGTTGGGCAAAGGAGAGCAAATTCATCCTGGGATCCATCAGTGGCATAAAGTTCTGCACAGTAGTGTCAGATAGTACATGTGGGAAAAAATGTCTGAGCTAGACATCTGTATATCTAGCACTATAAAGATACTTTCAAAAACAGGCTGTGAAAGGAGCGTGTAGAAGAAACTACACTACTTTGCTAAAATACGATATTTAGAGGCAGGTTTGCCCAAAGGGACAACTGCTTATACACATACAATGCTGTCAAGCAGAACCCCTGCACCCGCCCATTGGGATTAGTAACACCTGTGCAAGCGGCTGCTGACTTTTGCATACACAGGAGCTGCTCTTTGGGTGCATGAGTGCAAGTACTCCTCCCTGAACATCTGCAGGTGCGGCTGCATGCAAAGAGACAAAGGGAAGTTGAAAGGAGGCAATAGTATGTACCATGGTACATGGTAAAAAGTCATGAGTCACACTTCAAAATACCAGCAGATTCCAGGTTTTCAGGCTTTTCTCTGCAAACAGGAAGGCCAAAGTTTCAAGGACAGCAGATAATAATGCCCAGAAAAGAGGACTGTGACACTAGCAAAGCACGAGAGCTGAAAACTCTCAAACTTGACCCCCAGATGTCTCAACAAAGCTGCAACTAAACTGCCCACGGCTTATATTCTATATCACGCTCTATGTCACAGCTGAAATGTAAAGCAAGGGACCCTTTTGTTGCCTGTTCATGTAAGAATGAACGGCGCAGCCGCAGTGCAAAGAGCTGCGTAGTTTGTGGTGACGTGACTCCCACAAGAATGGCAGCACCAACGCAGGGATACCACACATCAGCACGGCTTCCTTTGTATGCACGTGTGCAAAGTGCTGTGCAAAATGTGTATGCAAGTTCCGCTTGTCAAGGCATGTCAAGGTTAAGCTAGATGCAAAAGGATTAAGCAGCCATGTCACTGCAAAATAGGTAGCAGTTGCATTTCAGCGTTTATGCATTTAGTGTCATAAGAGATTGATGTTCTCTTAAGTAGAGACATGCAAAAAGCAGGTTGGATCTTTGTATGAATTATACAGCAAACTGAAACCAACTTAAACATTAACACAAAACTATATTGCTTTTTTTTCCATGCCATAAATGGAGTTAAACATCTTACATACTTTCTTTATTAAAAAGATAATACAGAGATTTGCACTTGTATGGATTTCTCTGAAAATTTTTTATGATCATGAGAGCTACACTGTATCCCAGGAAAACTTACTACTGAAAGGCAGATAGAGATTTCTAAAAAAGCAAGTAAGTAAGAAAAGCAGGGCCTCATTTATGATTTAATTGGAATCAATAGGAATTGTGCCATTTGCCTTTGGTGGCAGGAGAATCAAAGATGAAATACTGACTGTAGTTTATTTTAGATTGCTGTCTGTCCGAGTTTAGATTTCAGATATCTCCACAGGGTTCCTTTTCTTTTAGCTGTCTACAGTTATGACAGCAATACATATTCTAAATATTATTCTTTATCAGATGATCAGCTGAGCCTGTAAGAGGTCTGTGGGTGAGGCAAGCCCTCTGCCTTTTTCTCCAAGAGGTACATCTGCACGGTGTGAGTCTAAAGGGGGAGATGTCACACAGCGGGAGGATGTGCCTCGGGACCAGGTCTCCAAAGCTGCGTAAATGCAGAGGTGGGAGGTTTGAGCAAGTTGTGCTACTTGGTGCTTCTCAAGTAGAGACAAGGGGAGCTGGAGACAGAGCAGCCTGCTGGGTGAAAGTCTCAGCAGGTCGTTGGCTAAAAATTGATCTCTAAGAGTGAGGTACCAGTGGGGAAAACTGTGTGGAAGAGCCTGCTGTTGCCAAATCAAGCCTTAATCTCTTGGAAAAGGGAGTGTTACTGTGAACGGAGATCAAGCCATTGATCAAGCCTTCATTATTCAAAGGAATAATGGAGATCCTTATCCTCTTCCCCTTATGCACTGTCTCCCACAGATGCATGTTACTGAAGGTTCCTCAGAGCAGACATTATATGACATTATAATAGAAAGCAACTGATAGGCCATTCTCTCTGCTAGAGCAACCAGCTGAAGAGGTAACATAAGCTGCTTATAAGCAAGGACAAATGCCGAGTGAGATGCTTTTCTCCCAAGAAGTTGTGCAACACTTGCTCTGATACTCTTGGGTCTGGTCCTGCATTTCTTGAATATTCTAGTCTGCAAATGTTGTTGAGAGGAGTTTGGGGCATGTGGAGAATAAAGCTAAGGCTCAACATGTAAAAGATGTTAGCAAATTATTGCATGAAACACAGGCCACCTGGACTTGTGTCCATGAAGGTTCCAGTGACAGTAACCAAATTAGGTTTTGTTAGGATGCTCTGAGTAGGAAGGACATTTTTGCTTTGCTAAAAGAAACAGTAGGATTCATAGACCTGAATGTTAATGAGACCATTCAAAGCTAAAATAAGAGTAGTTTGTCTCTGTCAATCAATTCAGATAATATCATATTGAAGGTAAAAAAGCAAAAACACAGACGAACCAAAGCAAAGTGCATTGTATCAATATTTAATTTGTTAAAATTATTTGAATATGTTAAGTGCTCTCTACAGCTCTCTGAGCCACAAATAAATGGATGGGACCCATCCTTCAGTTATCTGTGCTAGGCTCTCCTTCCTCATTTCCGGATGATTGCATTGCATTGAAAACGTTTGAATGAACGCATGCATTCAGATGCTCTTACTCAAGTCTTGAAAAAAACAAGAACCATTAGCAGTATGGGACTGTACTATTTACATTATCTATTGTTCAGCCTAAAAATTTAGTTTCTCTTTAAAGGTTTTCTCTGAGTGATTTCATGAAATGCTTTTGCAGCAAAGTCACACAGAAGGGGAAAGGGCTCAAGAGCAAAAAAGAGATCTCTATGAATTGAAATATAGCTATTCATTGTGAATCAGAACCTGAATATTGATTATGAAAAATGTTTTAATGCAGAGGTAAACACAACACAATTTATTAATGTGGGTTGGTGTGATGGGCRTGAAATAGAAGTAGTACTTAGCATTTATAAGGTATTATTTTTCTAATGAACTTAAACAATTTTCTTATATTAATTTAAACAGACAACATCCTTTTTAAAGATAGCTAAACTGAGGTTTATTAAGGCTTAAAGACACATACAGGATCACAGAGCAAGTTGGAGGGAAAAGCAGCAAAATTTGAAGACCTGGCTTCCATTATAATGCTCTAACATCAGATGACAATCCACAACAGAAAAAAATTCACTAAAAAAAAAAAAAAGACAGATGGAGAATGAAAGGAAATGCACATAAGAGTTTGAAATAAATATATGCAGCAGGCGAGAATGAAACTGATAATTGAAACCTTTGCTCACTTTTAAAGAGAATTAAATGTATTTGCTTGCAGTGCATTTGGAGTAACAGGCTACTGAAAGGGATGATAGGGCCTGTGAGAGAAGGTGAAGGCATTTATTGAGGATGTTGCTAAAAGCTGTATTTTGCCTCCATTTTCAGGAAGGAATAGAGGACAGATGGCAGAAATTTCCCAAGGGAGAAAAGAAAATTACTACAGAAGATCAGGATCAGACCTGAACAGGTGATCATGAAATTGAAATGCCTGAAAACTCAATTTCTCAAGGTCGATAGAACCCATACCTAGGTAACAAGCTTTTCAGAATTCTGAAGCAAATGGGACAAAATGAGAAAACAAGGAGGTGCTGGAAGATTGGCAAGAGTGTAATGTCACTGGTGACCTAGATGAGAATCAATCTGCATCAGAGTATTATGGTGGTTTCTGTTTTATGTGTGTTTCTGCACCATACTCATTGCTGGAGTATCTGAGCACCTTCCAGTAACATCTGTCATGTGGTGTTAGTTCCCTTAGCCTCTCCTCAGGGGAGAAGTCTGTTCATGTTGGAGGACCTTCTTTTGGTAGAGTTTGGGCTGTTTTTTTGTAAACATATATATTGCAGTATATTTGTTGCAAGAGGATAAGCTAAGAAATGTGGCGGAAGTGGAAGGTTTGTAGGTTAGGGAGGGGATAGCGCATTTCACAGTATTGGTTGCTCCTGGAGGAAGTCTGTTTTCACACAAAAGGGCTTTCCACTTGTTACAGAAATCTTTGCATTGCCTGAGGACTATGGCTCAAAATTTAGGAAAGTAAGGACAGGAGTTATTCCTCCCTCCCCATGGCTGTTCAGCTTATCTGACTTGGCTGCTTTCTGTCCACTTCAGGGGTAAAGACCCTGTTCACTTCAGCATGACCACCAGACTCCAGCTCTACAGAGGAATGCAATTCTGTTCCAGTCCCAATCTAACAACCAGATTTTTGGAAATGTCTTGTTTTTAATGCTATGGGAGTGAAATATCTAAGCATCTTTAAAATCTGTGTTCACTTTATTCCAGTTTTGTCCAACTAGCAACTTTAATTGTGCAAGTGTATAGGCTAGTCCCTATGCTTTTGCATCATTTAGATAAATACTGTAGTATGAAGAGAGACAATTGCCATGGGGAGGATGCTGGAAAAGCTGAGGAAGAATATAGTGAGACAGCTTAAATACTGTGATCTAATTTTTCATAGTCAGCATGATTTCATAAGAAATATATTAGCAAAGAGAATATATATGGTTTTGACTTTTCTGAGGAAATGTAAAAAACTTCAGTGACTGACATTGTGATTAGAATTTAACTGAACCTTATAGAACAACTGGATGTTACAAATGTAAAACAGGGTGATCAAGCTTATTCAGTGCTGAGGAGCAGGTTGCTAGTTTTAGGAAACCTCTTCTAGATGGATGCCCAATATGTTATGATCAGAACAAGACTTTTCTTCTCTTTTCTTAGTAGATGTCAAGGAGACTTACCAACAGAGGCATGAGCTCTAGGAGGTGCTCAAAAAGTGCTTCACCTCCCATTTTGTTGGTAATGACTGTTCCTCTTGCATCAAATCTTTGTATCCAGTCATAACTGAAGAGATGATGGGTTTGGCAGAATCATTCTGCTGGATCCTGGTTGGACTGCTCTGAAGGAATTAATGTCCAAAGTAAGTATAATTTATCAACAGCTAAGAAAAAGCAACAAGGACCTTGTGAGATGGAACAGACAAGTTACTAGCATTGACCACTGAAATGAATTAGAGACACATTGCACTCCTAGATTTCATATAACCTCATATAATCTCTCAAAGTTCATAGAGTTTTCTTTAACAAAGAACATTTTTTTCTGGTATTCACAGAAACCTTTTAGAATGCCTGTTGTCCATTACACTTGAGTTACTACTAAGCCTAATTTATAATTATTGAGGGAGTGATGTTACCCTCATCAAAAAGGTATAACCACAGGTGCAAAAAGTCACTTGCCCTGCAAGTGTGCCTGGTGTTGCCTGCAATAAATGTCTCTTTGAGAGAAGGAATATATGGAAAAGAGGGCATGCATGGCTGATATGATTGAAGGTATCTTTGTGGCCAGTTCAGTGAAGAAATTGTTTAGTACCTAACTTTCTTGTGACAATACTGTTCCTGTAATAGTACTGGTGTTTCTGTATGTGTAGATTATCTCTCATACAAGCACCAACTGAGGAAGTTCATTCTGCCTCATGACATGTGTAAGTGCTACCACTTACCTGTGTTGAAAATTACCCTTGTATATTTTACATGAATGTTCAGTTCTCCCCATGATCATGCTGCTCACACTTCTAACTTGATCTGTCTGCATTTCTTTAATGTACCTCACAAGGCAGTGTTTCCAGCTGAAGCATTGCCCAAAGGTACTCCCATGCTCAAGATTAGGTTGGGACATTAGGCCCAACTGTGAGCCATGTATGATACACAACATTCCTAAACCCAGGACTAGCCCTTGCAAGTTTTGCAATGTGCTTCTGAGCCCCAGTTCTTTCCTGCTTCCACATTACTCACAATGTTTAGTGGTTCGCTGTCACCATCCATAGCTCTGTTCACATGGGCCTTCCCCACTCCCTTCCCAGCAGTTCTGAGAAGGAGAGAGTATGCGCTCACTTACCCATCTACGTCCAGATCAAAGGTGTAGGTGGTTCAAATAGGTTGTAGGTGGTGGGAGTATGAGTGTGCAATCACTCACAATCTAGCTGTGTGACAGCTAACCAAGACAACTTCCTCCTCCCACACACAGGCCCAGCTGAGACGTGCTGTGAATACAATGCAGCATGGATCACTTTGCTACTCTCGCTTGCTCTCTAGATGTGCAGCAGGTTCTAAGTCAGGGCGACTTAGCAGAGTGGGTGGCATAAAGACACATGCGCTGTACCAAGTCAGAATGGGAGTGACTTGCATCTGCTTTGCTCCGATCTAACTCCTTACATGAGGAATTAGCTTCCAGTAGTGTTTGGTGGCACTGACAGTTCTTGATGTGTCATCATCCTTTGTGGAGTGAGTTCCATTTGTTCAGACTTATTCCTTACATATATCAAAGTTATCTGTTGGTCTACACCAGCGGTGAATTTGTCTGTATGCTTTTGATCCTTCAATTGTTTAAACCATATTCTTATTGTCTGAATGATCAGTGTGAGGTTGGCTATGAAGAAGAAAATTCATTCTATCTTTGTTCAATGTAAGGTATTCTGTATACTTTAAATCATCTGTATGAAAAATTGTCAGCCTATTTCTTATCCAATGGCGGGACTTAAGGGCAATTTAAAATAATTGATATCAATCTGTCTGTTCAGTCTGATACAGAGGTACATGGAGGTGAGGAGTAAGATACAGACTGACAGAGCACTATTCTGATTGCTCATGTATGTACAGTTTCTCCTGGGTTAGTTACAGTGTCTGAATTAATGTGTGCTAAGGCTGGATGAATAGACCACGTTATTGTATTTACTTGTGCAGTAACTGAGATCAGTGCCCACTGAAATCTCAGCAAGAGTTGAATGAAATTTAATTCTAGTGCAGTCAAAGGTGCTGCTTTCTATGGAGCCCAATGCTGTGGTCCATAACTGGGACACCTCAGTGCACTGGTAATAATAAATAACACAGTTACAATTGATAATGGTTTAGTGAGGGTGTGTTGTCTGAATTGGGGCTTAAAAGAAGAGACCCTTACCATGTCTCTTGCCTACCTTTTCAAGGAAATCTAAAAGACCTGTTTTTGCCCTTAACTCTATGTTCTTTTTATATCTGTGATTCTGAGTACCTTGTGTATTATGAAGATCAAATATGCACCTCACTTCTGCACTGCAAACTTCTACTATGGATAGAGTACCAGTTGGGATAATAAATAGGAACTAAATTTACATTCTTCTTTTTTCTCTCACCCTTTTTTTTGTTGGAAGCAATTTACATGTTATACTGTTGGATCCTAAAGCAAAAGGAAATGTGCTTGACGCTAAAATTGGCTTCGTGGCTCCAGTTTTCTCAGCTCTGCACCACCTGCCTCTAATCAAACTGTCCAATTACAGGAAACAATTGTTTTCTTGCTTTCTGTTAAGTGCAGAAATTCATCCACTAAAGGACTTTTTACCAAATGTTGCTTTTAACAAAACCACTTGCACAATTTGTTTGAAAAAAATGTGCTGATGTTTATGTCCAGGATGCATGTTAGAATTCAAACATATGGTCACCAAGATCTACACAGGCCATTCACAAAATAGTAATATTTAGGTTAACTGATTGTAGGCTTTGGAAATCTCTGATACATTGGGAGCAACTTGGTGGACATCATTGATAGAGTTTCACTATTGTGGTGGCAAGCTGAGAATCAGAGCCTGACCTTTAATTATCACATACACAGACAGCACTGATAATACAGAAAGGAAATTGGTCTCCCTAGATATGGTACCTTAATGTGAGACAATGACTTCAGGCTGTTTCTGAGCTGCAAATCTCCCAGGTGAAGTCTTGCTGAAGTGGAATAAAGTAGAATAAAAGGTATATGAAAGGAGTAAGATGATCCAGCTTTGGTTAACAATGCTTGCCTTGCAAAACTGGATCTCAAGCCAAATTACAGCCTTAACACATTCAGTCAGTCCTACAGAGATACATGAGATCACATGGAGAAGTGAATACATAACTTATGCTCTCTCATTTCAACAAGAATGTTTACTCGTCTTCACCTAACAACTGCTTTTTATCAGCAAAGGGAGAGATTAATATGGAAGATATTAACAATTGCCTCTGTAAATCAGGATGTTATCAGTTATACTAAAAGTCATTGATCACATCACAAATTCTGTATGAAATAAAATAGACTAAGTAGGAGTGTAATGATCCTAGTTAAGACGCCTGTATAAAAAGAGATTTAAAACACTGTAAAATTTCCTTGAGAAGCATATGACAATTATTGGAAATAACTGAATAGTGGAAACATGGGGAGCTACTATTCACTGTCTCATAGCATGAGAAAGGGAAGGTATTGCATGAAATTAGCAACTGATAAATGCAAAACAGATAAATGAGTAACTCGTAGGCATTAACTAGTAAGCCATCAGCATGTGGAGTTAATTTCCATAGGAAATCTATATTAAACTACAGCACAACTGGCAGCATTGCTACAGCCATGTTGAGAGGGATGATGTACTATAAACTACTTTTTGTTTCCAAAATGTGTTTAATATGTGTCTGTGTACACACATACAACTTGCAGCTATTCTAACTGGATCAATAGACTGTGATTCCCTCTATTGGATCAATAAGGAGGTATTTGATATACACTAGAAAAAGCTTTGAAAATTGGATAGAATGCAGTGTATGAGAATTTGTCCTCATACTTGTCTATGTTTTTTCCCCCCCACATTTTGCTATTTTTCTGCCTTTTAAATCAAGATCAAGACGGGAACAATACTGGAGATTTCTATGTTGGCTGACATGTAGTGTTTAGCAACTTTTTGTTTGTGTGCTGACGTGGGGGTTGGGCAGCATATCACTTTATCCCTGGTATTTCCAAGATTGCTTTAGTCACACTCGAACGGTTAATCTTGCTGCATTTATATGGATATCACATTGGTGTATACGATAGGAATAAAAATTCAGCAACTAGAGAACAGATCTCCGTTGCTTTTAAAAGAGAGTAAAAGGGAAGAGTAACCTAACACAAAGCAAATGTTGCTTGCAGTGCAGTAAAATCCAGACAAAATCTGAAATGTTTTATAAAAACGAACACAGCATGTTTACCAACCATTATCCCTATGGCATGGATGGCTGTTTCATTTTGCTGTGTAACTGTTATTTATTACAGTGCCCATCAACATAGTAACATCTATTCTTTATATGATGGGTGAAAATGTATTTTATATGTATTAGTCAAACAGTGTAAAATACAGGCTTATTTTTCCCCCTTAGCTCCATGACTTGAGAAGACAAGCCAATACCCTGAATGACAAGTGCTCAGGTAGGGCAGAAAGTGGGTATGAAGAGATGCAGTAGCACTTGTAATGTCACAGGTTTTGCCTACATCTACTTCTGGAAGAAGATATGTGGTTTGGTCTGAAATCTTGGGTGATGTGTGGAAGCGGATTTGGAGAGCAAAGGTAGTTCTGAATAGTGGAGGGTGTTGCCTAAAGGTTCTTCATATGGGTTAAAAGGAACGTGTGTGTGTGTGTATGTGTGTGTGTATGTATGTATGTGTTGTTTTTAGAGTTGTAATAAATTGGGGTGCTGGATATGAGGGAACTGGAGGAACAGTAAAGTTAGTGGGTTGTAATGCAAGGGTGTGGGGTAGGGGTAAATGGTTATAAAATGTGTGTCCTGGGGAGAAATAGGAAATGCTGGAAATTGTCAGAAAAAGGTGTCAAAGAGGGATAATACTCTTATTCTCACACCTTGTCATTTATTGTATTGTCCTTGTTTTCCCTGCTGGAACAGGGAAAGGTTGTTCTCTTATTTCCAAGTTTCCTTTCATACATTCCATGTGAATGGTCAGCAGTTGTTGGTGTCTCGCTTTTCAGTTTGAAACACAGCCATGCTGCAAGGTTGCTGTGTGTACACACATGCGCATGCACAGATGGTACGACCAGCTCTGCCTTGCCTCCAGTGACCTGACAGTCTTTGTGTGCTTGAGTGCATGGTCAGGACTGGGGAATGAAAAAGAAATTGTACACTCAAAGAAAGAAATCAGATCAAGGCTTCCATAGTGAACATTTTCATGTCTTTGTCATGAAAAATAGCTTCATATTTTATATAGGGTATCTAAAATTAGTCAGTGCTTTGGCTACAGAATGTAGCTTAGGTACAGCAAGGGCCATCGGCTGATATTGCCACCTGCAGCAGTGAAGTTTATCACTGCCTAAGGATAATTTCAAAGCCTTGAGAATTCTGCAGATCCCATAGGAGAGAAAATACTGCAGTAAATTTACAGGTGTTCACACAAGGCCTTTCCTGCCTGGAAACAGGTCCTCCAAATCCTGCGTGCCTGATAGTGCTGCCACCTTTCCCTTCTGCACGGTGTGGAATGGGCAGTAGGCAGTTTGGAGAGCTGGGACAGAGAGCAGTGAAAACCTCAGCCCTGCTTTGAGAATCTCCAGAGGGGGAAGTCTCTCTCTGCACCCCAGGAAGCGCTTTTCTCTAGAATTCCTGCTATTTCCATTTTTTTCAGGTGTTGGGGTGTAAACCTTCCCATATACTACACAAATCGATCTAAATTACACAGACCTATCTATGCAGGAGGAATATACTCGTTATTATGGTGTCCCACCCTGCCTCTCACTGTGGGATTATTCCTGGGCAGTACAATTTTTGCATGGAAGAAAGACAGGAACGACCCAGATACACCTTCTTTGCTTCCTGCCCTTCATGCCTCATCTTACTGCATTTTTGTCACATTTATTACCAACCAGGAACATGTTTTGGTGTGGGGTTTATAACTCACTTAGCTCCTGTAAGAATAAAATCCCTGAGTCTAAATATGCAAGTTTAACTTTCCACTTCAGAAGAAGGGGGGAAAAAAAACATTTGACATGTACTTGTCATACTACTTACTTAGAAATGGCCAATATCCTGCAAGAACTGACCCACGGTTCAGCAAGTCCAGCAGCCAGTAGGAGCCCCCAGATGGCTTCAGAGGCAGATGCAAGAAACTTGACCTTAGATGCAGTGCAGAAAATGGGCTGAGGTGTCTTGATGTTAGCAAAGATCTGCGATGAGATTTTCATCTGGTAATTGCCATACTACCACTGCCAATGACACAACCTTGTAAGAGGCTGTCATAGAAAATGGTGACTGTCCTTTTGAACTAAAAGCAAGAATTATTGGTCAGACATCCCTATGGGAATCCCCCTGTGGGTCAGAACTGTATTTGTTTTTGTATTTAACTGTGTTAGTCAAAATTTCAATGGGCAAATTTAGCCTTTTTATTCTGGTCATGGTGTAAGTATTTTCTAGAAAGAGACATAACCTGAAAGATTATGATACTGGTTACATGACTTTCTGAGTGGGTAGCTAAAACATTTTAAATAACCAAAAATAATAGTAGGGAACATACGATACCTTTTTGTTATGATATTTATTTCATAGAACTGTCTTCAGCTAGTTATTTGTGCTGAAATTCATTACTTGCAGGACTCTCAAATATATTTTATGACTATCTAACAGCTTGTCTGCATATTGGAACACAACCTCACAAATAGCAACACAGAATCATTTGCAACATTAATTTAATTAGTATTCTACCAGCTCTGGAGCTTAACTACTGTGAATAGGTGTTGCATAGGCAGTATAGTTTAATGGTTCCTAGGGTATAAAGTCAGGACTCCATAGTCTAGTCTTTCAACCTCTATACTTGTGGAAAGAGGGTCACAAAATCTTTCAGTCTGCCCAGCTGTAAAACGGTATGAATATATTTAGGTAGCTTAACTAAAATTGGTAGAATGCTCTGGAATATTTGGAAGAAAGTTACTTTATAGTGTAAGTGCAAAGCACGATTATTAGAAACATTATTACATTATCAGCGATGTAGCTTACAATGAAAAACCATGAACTTCTGTCTTTTGGGGTAATTTTTTTTTGTTTTAACATAAGTATTCAAGAAATCTAAAATAGACAAAATAAGGACATAGATGTAAAACAAATAGCAGTGATGTTAACTTTATTAAAAAGCTTCTTTGTGGTATCAGGCAGGAAGTGAAACTGCTTTCAAACTGCAAATATTTCTCAATCATTTCATGCACCAGCAATCTTTGTAATAGGTTTTCTGTTGGTTTTTGCAAAATGTTCAGATGAGCAGATAAAAGTTCAGACACAAGGGAAAGRCAGTCACTTTTCTTGGATTTCACTAGCTGTGTATTTCATTCCATGATTCAAAGTGACCTTAAGAGTATGTCTCCAAGAACAGATGCGCACACTGAAAGTTTGAGCCCAAGCTATCTTTACAGGGTCATTCTCTTTTACAAACTAGCAACCCCTCATGCTGGCAGCCAGCTAACTGGCTTTGGCTGTTGACTCATGTTTGGTGACAGAGTTCAGTCGGAGAGAGGTGAAGTAGAAACTGCTCCTTGCTATCTTCCTCATCCTCTGCTGGGGGATGCTGCCTTGCCACGGGGGTGGCTGAATGAGATGTGTGTCTGCACCCAAGCCAGGACAGCTTTACAGCTGGGTGTATTTGCGTAATACACAAATTCTGCGGCTGACTTCAGGCTGTAAACTCTGCTGACTCCAGAGGGGATTCTTGTTCTGCTTAACTGTCCCTGGGATGGTCACTTCCAACAGAAGGACAGAGGAGACAGCTGGCGATGGTAAATGCTTCATCCATCCCAGTTAAATCTGCCAGTGACTGTGAATCAACGCTTTTAGGTTTTGTGCTACTTGGAACTACTTTTCTGGCTCTAAGTATCATGTTATGTTGATCCCAGAGGGTCAAGTACAGAAGTATTGAGCACTTAGAGATACTAAATGCGTTTACTCAGTGAATTAATGGGGCTTGAGAGCACTTGGCAACAGGACTGCTCAAAAAACTTCCATTAAAACTGTTGTTTGACACAAAAAATAGTTGTTGGTTTTTTTTATTAAAAACTGAAAGCCTGTAAACTGAAACTTCAGCTAGCATACTCACTGCTGCACCTGGGTCAGACTCGGAAAGCACAAAGACTAAGTGTTAATTAGATATCTCTTGACTCAATAATACTTGCTAAAAAAGCTGCATGTGGGGCATCTAGAAAAGCAGCAGGTGTTGTGGTAGATTTTACTTGTCTAATCTTGTACTTTCTAATCACCATTACCCCAGTCTCTACATCTATTTAACCAATGAAAGTTTATTCTTGCAGTACAAAAATGAAAAAGGCAAAAGGTAGAAAAAGCACATAACATTTGAAACTTCCAAGTTAATTTCATTTCACAGTGTTCAAAAGAGGTTGAGTCTGAACATTTTTTTGGTTAAAGTTTTCAGTCAAATATTTGTCTAAATTTTGACAAATGAAACTTTTGGTAAACTGGAGAAAAGATTAAGCTTTGAAAACTTTTGCAAACCTTTATTTTTAGGATAGAAACCCCTTATTTTTTATATGAAAAGATATGTTAACAATGTTTACCAGGTCTTGACACTGGCCTGGGATTTGAGAGACCTGGATTTGATTCTCTGTGCATTGTATGATTTTAGACATGTCACTCTTTTTCCAATGCCGTACTTCAGCATCTGTAAAACAGGGGTGATTACCTTGCAGGGGTGGTGTGGAGATCAATACAGTCAAGAGTGTTATGTGCTCAGTTACTATGRTTGCCTAGGACAGTGAAACATCTGAGCGTTGTACATTGGTTGTTCCCTGGATTTCTGTTCTTGATATTTTGCTTTGCCAAACGGAAAAATCACAAAGTTCTCAAAAATCACGACAATCTGTTGTTCCTGCTCTGCCTGCTTCAAGGCCCAATAAAGTTTTATTAGATTCTTTGCAGTGACTTCATATACTTTGTATCGAATTCTAATAAACTCAGGACCCTTATGGACCAATATATTTATTGTGTGATGAATGACCTAGCATTTTAGAGTTCAATCTGAAGACTGATGAGAGCTTGTAAAAGCCTGCATTTTGTTAGATATTAGGTATTTGTTTGATATCCAAAAATTTCACAAGCATGAAGCTAACAGGGATGAAAGCATTTAGCCCTAAAAAGGATTGCTTCATTGCTTTCAAGTCCTGTCCTACAACATGTGATATGTAGAACTGGAGCTCTGTCACAGGTGAGGTTCATTTATCTACCTTTAGCTGCTTTAAATTTGGGCATCTAGTCTGAGTTAGACATCCAGGCCTCTGTCAGATGAATGGAGAGGCAGGAGAAGCTGCACAGGGTGATTTGTCCCTTGAGTCTTAGATAACTGTCTTAAGAAGGGCTGAATGCACTCACTGGAAATATCTGTCTTTCTATGGACAACTGAGGGAGACTTAAACAAGGTGAAGCTTACCTCCATTGTCTTCATCACAGAAGGGCAAATATCAGTATCACAGGCAATATCATTCATAGGACAAGACTAAAGGATTAAAAGGAGGGAATGAAGCTTCTCCAAGGCTTGGAGAGAGTCAGTGATTGCAGGCTGTGCTCTGGATGCTTCAGGAACATTGATTCATTAGCATTAGTGCACTGTTTGTACACTGCAGGGGCGAATGTTGTAGAAATGTTTATAAACAAATGTCAGATAACAGAAGTAATTTATGAGCTCTCTGCTTATACAGACTGCAGATCAAGATGCATTGATGAGGTGGAGAACCTGAACAACTTCTAAAACTATTTGGAGGAGATGAAAGTGGATGGTGTGTTTTGCACCTGAATGAGTTCATCTGCTCCAAATGGTTTGGTTCTCAAAACTGTGTTTGGTGAAGCTGCTTGGGAGTTTTAGGATCTTAGAATCGTTCAGGTTGGAAGGGAGGAGACCTCCCGCTCAGGAGGTCTCTAGTCCAAATTCCTGCTCAAAGCAAGGCCAGCTAAGAGATCAGACCAGGTTGCTCAAGGTTTTATCCAGTCAGGTCTTGAAAACGTCCAAGGACGGAAACTGCACAACCTCTCTGGGCAATTTTTTTCCACTGCTAGGCTTCTACTACTTTTGTGGTGAAAAAGTTTTTTCCTTATATCTGGTCTGAACCCCTCTTGTTTCAACTCGTGCCTGTTGTCTCTTGTCCTTGCACCATGCAGAGCTGTGAAGAACCTCCTTAATAACCTCCTGGTAGATGCTGTTAGGCTGCTGTTTGGTTCCCCCAAAGCTGTCCCTTCTCCAGGCTGAAAAAACCCAGTTCTCTTAGTATCTTCTCACAAAGTGAGTGCCCCAGCCCCCTGAACATCTTGGTGGCCTTCTGCTGAACTCACTCCAGTTTGTTGATATTCCTCTTCTCTGTCATACTGATTTTCAGGAAGAAAAATGTTTTTTTTGCAATATCAAACATTTCCATGGGAAATTTCAATTTTCCCTGCAGAAAACCATTTCCAGTTCAATAGAGAGGTCCATGCAGTCAGTTGATGTGTTGCAGGACATCTGGCCTTGCTGGCTCTGCAGCACTGCAGCCACGCTTTGGGCAGATTGTTGGCTGCCATTGCCAAGGAGCTTGCTCACTTCCAGGACTGTCGTAGCATTCCTCTGGAGTTTTCAAAATGAGGTACTGTGGAACTTAAGGGAGGAGAATTTCCAAAATTGCCACTGTTTCTCCTCAGAACAGACCTTCCTTCCATTCCTTCCCTCCTCTCCCCCACTGCACCCGATATAATTCTCTTCAAAACTGACTTTGTATAAGGTGAAATCTGAAACTACAAATCCTACGGTTATTTGTCCAGAGGACTGTGAGAAATGGACTGGAGACTCTGTCTTCAGTAAGGTGTTTGTTTACCAGAAAAAAAAAGTATTTCCCTCCTCAGTGTAGACTTCAGATTATGAACAATTATTAAATTTTTGCCTTGCCTCTTCCTTCCTTCCTTTTCTTTTTATAGTAGGAMCTAAGATTTTGCAACTCTGTCTTAATCTCCTATTTTCAACATGCTAATAATGGATTTTCATGGGATTACAGAGGCTGAAAGCAGAGGATGTTCTAGAGGGGGACATTAGAGTGACAGTAATATAATTAATTTTTTTTTAAATTAATAATTGTTCCATTATAGATATAATCATATTTTTTTCCATGCAGGCAATCCCAGAGTGTCCATTTTAAAACTCCCAGCCTCGTCTCTATACCTACGACACAAGTAACAATGTGGTAGCAAAACCAGCTAGCTCTAAGAAGAGAGGAAGCTGGAATAAAAACTTGACTAAGCACAGTATTTTACTTTCTGGGGAAGCTTGATGAGGGGCTGTGTTGCTGCATTCCCCAAATTTCCTGGTGCATTATGGAAATTGGCCTCCTTTCCTTCTCTCACCTTCCCTGCTCTATCACTAGGCTAACAGCCATGTGGACTTGGGAGTGATGGTCTGAAGCAGGTAACATCATCAGAAAAAACCATACATTTCTGTTTGGTATAGCTTTGTATTAAGAAAATGAGGCAAAGAGGCCAGTAAATTTCATTCATCCACAGAAAGTGCCTCACACTGTGAGGTGAGCCGGTGGACTCACATGCCACAGGAGGTTGTAAATGTGAATGCCGTGCTGGATTGAAAAGGGCCTAGAAAATGTTATGAGCAGTTGTAACATTTGAAGTAATAAGACAGGCTTAATTAAATCTCATATTTCAGGACATTGGCTAGTCTCTGTAGGGATCAGGAAGGATTTTCCCTTATCCATATACAGCGTTTCATAATTGGCCAGGTGCATTATGGGGTTATTGTCTTTCTCTAAATCTGAGGCAATGAATAAATGCCTCTGCTAGGAGTAGGATACTGGACTCGAGCTGTTGGCCTGATTTGGCATGGCAGATAGTGTGTTCCCTTAAAATTTCAATTATCTTCCCGTGTGATTTTTATCACGATTCTCCCAGTATTTGATATTTTTCCTAATGCCTAGCTCCTGCATGCAGCCAATGGCATGAGAATCTCAGCTTTCACCAGGATACGTTTTTAGCATGCCTATGGGTACGGAAAGGTTTGTAAACAAGACCAAAACTTCTGAAACAAAGAAAACCCAGGCCATATTTTACTTTTTTTTTTTTTTTTAACATATTTTACTAATTGTATATTGCACTGGCTGCCAATACTGTCTTTGCTTGTCCCAACTCTGAACAGCTAGGTAATCCATACATTGTCATGTAATGAAAACAAATGAATAAAATGGCAGAACGCTTCTGATCTTTGTGAAGTGATCTGAGAGATGGGTAAGAAGTTGTTTTTATGTCTGTGTATTCCTAGTGGCTGTGCTAGTTGTGACTGCAAAATTGTTTCTAGCCTAACACTCAGTTTCATGTACTTAGAAGTCTGGAAAACTTTAATCTTTGGAGATGTTTGAGAGGAGAATCAAGGCCCAAAGCTAGACATGTATACCTGTATGTATGTATGTAACTATCTATGTATTTAACTTCTACCTGGCATAGACCCAGCTTCCCTGGTGACTCATGTTGCTGTAGAGATCTCCCAACTTCTTGAAGTCCTAATGTTTGTGACAGGTCTCATAAGGGGGACAGGTATCTGAAATGGTGGCTYGGGTGATGTGGGACTGACATATGAAGAGCTGGGACTTGGCTGGGACGTGCTTCCAGATGTGTTGTGTTATCCTAGTACAAAATGCCGGGTGCAGCAGTTGAGAGTTTATCTACCACTGAGTGAAAGATGCGTCTATCATCAGGCACGCGTTTCTGTGTAAAGAAACAGAATCTTCTTAGTTCTGTAGCTCCTGTGCTGGGGCAGCTTCCCGTTGTATCCCTCAGACAGTACCATGGATGGGAAAGGCAGGAGAGTGTGGAAGAGTCGTCTGTTGTATCTTGCCAAATTGAATAAGGTATGTTAAAAGCAACCTGATTCCTGTGCTATATTTCTATAGAAAGGTCAAGATTGCTTCAATTAAAAGACCTTTCCCTAAAATCCTTCATAAAGGAGCATTTACAAATGATTAAGGTTGTTGCTAACTGTCACTAATCATTATTCATACTAAACTAGGGGTAAAAATATATACTAGCCATTTCTTAAATAAAGAAGGTGCAATCCCCACCCTGGAGAGCTTACAGTTATTGCCTAGCATATATCCCATGTGATGCAAGGAGTATGAAGATGGTCCCCAATGAGTTTAGTGTGGAAGCTTGTAATAATATTTTAATAATATGGACTTCATGCAAAAAATCAGCTTTCTTCTCAATAATTAATGCTTGCAAAAGGTTTAATGTGTATTTATTGAGTATGTTGTGATACTGCCACATGAGCAGAATAATAAGGGGATGTGTATGCATGAAGGGGTTTTCACTCGCAAGCTGGCTTTTTTTTTTTTTTAATGCTGAACAATAAAGTTTATTCTAAATTAAAATAAGAAGATGGGTTATTCCTCCAGAGTGATGGTGGTAAAAAAATTAATTTGTGTTGTATTAGATTTCCTCTCAACTGTTTGCCAGACAATGCCATGGTGAAACGTTTAGGTTCTGTGGAGAAATCAAAACCGTACTGTTTGCTTGGTACCTGGAGGTCTTTGTAAAGTGAATTTCAGTATATGAAATTTTTTTGTGTAATTTGTAGAGGCTTGGCTGATGTACATATGCATCTGTGTATTAGACAAATTATTTGCTTATAAGTGAAAGTAAGCGAAGAAAAAAATGCTAACGAAATCCAGAGCCAGTGCAAAATGGTTTCAGTTTTCTGGACAGGGCACTTAGATGTGAATCATTGTATTTTCACTGTTAGAAAAACCTGAGTGGTTTTACCTCAGGGTAACAAGGGTACATGTCACCTGCCTAAATATGAAAATGCAGTGAAGACAACATGCGCTAGTTTTCCATGAGGTAAACTCCCTCAGGTCAACCCCAGGCAGAGGTACTACACTCATCTTGGCAAGTCACCTTATCGTAAAACTTGTAGTGCCTCATCTTCACTATTTTTTCACCTTGAGGTAGCTGATGTGCACGTTAGTTACCCTGAGGTAAAAATGCCACATCTTTATCAGCAAGCGCCAGCCCTTGGATGCGTACGTGCAGGCCGACACCGCGTTGCCTTCCCTTCCCCAGGGATGACATTCAACCTTTACCTCTGCTCACCCCGTCTCTTTTTTCCTCTCCCATGCTCTTCACTGCACAGAGTAAGTCCAGCTTCCATTGTTACTTCATTTCAGCCAGTTTGTTTCAGCAAACCTGGCTTGTAAAAAGCTTGCAGGCTGTCAGGGGCCAGCTGCTCATTTTCTTGGGTTTTCCCTGAGGCCTCGATACAGCACCTGTAGGAGTGCGTCCCTGTGCGATGCTTCAGTGGCTGGTTCCTGCCAACCCTTGCYGTGTGAGGCCCTCCGACTGCCGCCAACAGCAGTTTGTACGGTGAGTGGCCCTTCGAGGAGCTGCTGCTCCAGTGAAGGACTTATGGAGTGTTTTTGCAGGAAAGAGAGCCTTGTATCAGCAAGGTTTGAGGAGCACAGATAGTAAGGACAGCCCTTTTTACTGATTTGAGAAAGATGAAATACTACTGGAAATCACCACTTGGTGCTGCTTCTGTAGCCCTGAGGGCACTGTAGGCACTGAGGGCCCCTCCTATCATCCTTTTTCTCCCCATTGGCTCTCTCCATTCTACTGTCCCACCCACTGCTTCTTCAGAAATTCCTTCCTGCTGCTTCCTTATGCGTGGAGTATCCCACTTTCCATCTCTGCCAGGAACTAGAGACTTCCTGTGCCTCTTCTCCCCCCCCCCCCTCTTATTTGCTGAAAGTCCATTTTTGTTCCTCTGCTAGGAGCTAGGAATACACTTTTCCTTCCCACCAGTCTTATCTCCCAGGTAAAGCAAAAAGAAGTAAGTTCAGTTGCCCACATTTTAACTGTAATGGGGTGAGGAGCAGAGCTGGTGCAGATTGCAACTGGTAGACAGCTGGTGTTAATAGCAACTGTCATTYTTCTTTTCAGTGTACAGGCGATTGCAGAGGGAGATGAAGTTATTGGTTTGGCTAGTGAGAGGCAAGTGATTTCCTGCACCCTGCACTTTTCTCTTTGGGTGAACGGATTGTCAAAGTCAAATGGTCTGTGAACTTCTCCTGAACACCCAGCTTGCCTGGATATGACATTCAGAAGTTCCCATAATACAGGCGGACAGATGAATGCCCTTGAGCTGCAAGTAAGACCTTGCTTGACTCAGAAAACTAATGTCACTTTCTTGATGTTGTTATTGAAGGTAGCGTTACACTTCTGTGTATCTGAACATGACAGCAGTTACAACATGGATAAATGCTTATAATCGACTGTGATGATGATTATTTTAGAACTTGAGTGAATCACTGTAAAGCTTCATGGGGAATGATTTTATTGGAAAGAACTATTGCCTTGAAGCTATGTAACCTTGCAGAGAGGTGGAAAATGATGTGGCTCTAAGGCGTCACAACACCTTAAATACATTCTATGTTCTAGGTATTAAGAACATCTCAGTTTAGCTGGTTTTGATGAGTGTCCTGGGAAACTTTTCTGTGTGCTTGTGAAATACTCTTTTTCACTTCTGTCCTAATTTTCTTTCCCCTTGTGTGAAGTTGTGTTTTCATACCTCTTCTTTTTCTTCAACTCAAAATGTCTAGTGTTCCCCTTTGAGGTATCTCTGCCACCAATCCACGTTCACGCTATTTTGTTATGTGCATTCCTCTTCTTGAATATTGATCATTGTCTTCTCTTACTATAAAGTTTCAGCAGGAAAGAGCCAGATAATTCTGATTGCTTCTGTTCGACTCACTAGATGTGACTCTGAGCTCTGTTAAACCTGCCCAAAGATCAAACTCTTGATTTGTTTGTGTGTTCAGACTTCTTATCCTAGGTCCTGTGAGTGATCTCTTCATGTGGGTGGCCTGTGTGCTAAAAGGTTGGGCCTTGCATTTTTCTAGCCTAATCACGTGTGTACCTCTGGAATCTCAGAAATTTTCCACTTGATAGAAGAAGGGGACATCAGAAGCACCAGTATAAATACTTACAAATATAGGGTGAGAGAATGTTCCAGTGTGCTAATATCCTACTTTCCTTCCCACTCTTGGAAAATGATGGTCTATGAATGTCTATATGTCTTTGAAGTTCCAATTTGGCATACTAGTATATCTAGGCTTGTTTTGACCAGGGATTACTTGTCCATCAGTGGAAATGACACTAGGGCATAGATAGACAGGTATAAAAGACTTTAAAATCTCATCAGTTACATCAGAATTCTTTATCTTTCTTTGGTGAATTTGGAATTGGCCCTTATATCATCATTAGAGTTTCCTGACTTTTGGATTGCTGTGACAGGACTTCTGTCCCTTAGAAATCAGTATGTTAAAGGTTCAATAGCTGTATGTATTTGAATGAATAACTTGTGGATTCCTCAGATTAAGATCTAACTCACTGTTTCTGACCTAAGTTCAGGCTTATATAGTTAGAGACTGTCCTCAGCAAAAACAAAATACCATTTGCAGGTGAGAGAAACAGCAAGATTCCCTTGCCTTTAAGAAGAACATTTTCAGATTTTTCACAAGTAGATAAGAGTTTACAGTTCTGTGAACAAAAATGACTTACATGAAGGTTTCTGTAAGTAATATGGTGGGTCAGTAAAGGTCCTTACAGGAGGCAATAAGTGGTGACAAGTATCTGCAGGTGAAAGCCAAGTAGATAAATATAAGGTACTTTGGCACCTGTTTTCTTATCTAACCTTTTAAGATTGTCATTAACAGTTTCCTGTTTATCCTTCGGTTAAAATCTCTGCCTCACCTTGAAGAAGCCGATTGTTCTGTGGGAAGACTCATTATGAACTGCATCCTGCTCCATCCCAGCAATTGGGCAGTCAGCCTGAGGTTTTATTCCCAGTTCTGGATTGAACTGCTGCTTTATGTAACCAAATGTTGCTGAAGCCTGGTATCTTTGGCCATTAGAACTTATTTGCTTTAAAGCTAAAGGTTGTATGTTTTTCCCTTTTTTTTTTCTGTTTCTTTTTTGGTCCCATTTTAAGACTAAAACCATGAGCGATCTCTGGGGGTTTATGGTTAGCTTATGCTATACAAAATTACACACAGTAAGAAATCTGGGGACTTCTCTCTCTTGCTTCAGTGATTCCAACAGCTTGCCTAGCAGTCCTACAGTGACATGCTGTAAGGGTCAGGGGTTTGGAGCAGAGCCAGAAGTGGTGTCAGGAAGCAGAATTCCTTACGACTCTGTCGGCTTTTTTTTTTTTTTGGTCCAGCCCAGGTAGCAAAAGCAACGTGTCTGAACATGTTTCCTTGTCTGTTCTCTTGGCTGCCCACTTTCTTCTCCCCCAGTTCAGGGAGAGCGGATAAGAAGGGTTTGCCCATGCCCAGCAGCACTGCAGGTGTCTGTCCCTGTGAAAGAGTCCCAGTGGTGTGGGCGTGCTGGAAAGAAAAATCCCCAGTGACTTCACCCAGCTTGGCTTGTGGTGGTTACTCACAATGAAGTCTTTTTTTTTTTTTTTTTTTTTTTTTTTTTTTTTAAGCTCTGCATGTTTAATGCTACATCTGGGTTTTTGCATATGAGTGAAACTGCAGCTCTGGGACTGATTCAGGGAGTTTTCTCTGCAGAGTAGTTTTGGTGAGTAAACACAGATAAGAGGAAGCTGGGTTAATCCAATAACTCCTCCCTCAAGGGCAGGTGCAGCAAGGTGGCTCAAGGTACAGAACAGAGGAAATGTCTTGTTGACACAGGTGATCAGAGCAAAGTGGTCAAAATTGATATAATGGTATTAGTTTGCAATGCAAAGCCCTGTTGTCTCAAGGCTGCTAATTTCACCTCTCCATAGCATATCTCTGTTCTTTAACCTCCATTTGGTCAGGCATCCTTTTGTGTGTGAGTTCATAGCTCCTCTTCATGATCTTGCAGTAGTGGTATTGCTGCAGTGCAGCCTGGATTGTGCCATGTTAACCTATGAGAATTATTAAAATAAACTCTGAGTCATACTTGAGACATACATGGGATAAGATGGTTAACAAGGTTTATTTTTTCTTATAATTAGGTCTCTTAAACATTGCCTCATTAGATATTTTCTGTAACTGTTGGAAAAGTCCTCGGGGGGCCAGTGGTTGTTCATTTTCAAGGGAAGTCCCCCTGATAAGTGGCATACAGAAACTTGCCAGTCTGTGAAGAATTTTTTTTTTAATGACAGTTAACCAGGCATTTTTCTTAAATCCTTGGTTCTTGTTCTGAAATCTCTCCAGCCTTTCCACAGTCATTACAGCTCTGGTATTCTACAGCAAGTAAGAACATAACATTAGTACTGGAAGGGGGAACTGCATTAAGAGCCTATCAGATAGGGGGGTAAGAAGCTGCTTAGGTTTGTATGGAGCCCCTTTCAAGTTTGGCAAGCTGGAATGGAGCAACTTGGCCCAGACTGAGCTCTTATTGCTGCAGCACTACTGCATTTTTAATGGCTCTAAGCAACTCCTTCCCATTGTGCCCCTGAATGTTTAGCATCCAGGGTTTCAGGCACAGCCAGTCTTTGTCTCCTGCTACATTCCTCTCCCCTCTTTGTGTTTAAGGGGCTGTGTGGGAAGTAGGCCCTATATGCTTTCCATTACTCTGCATTAGCTTGAGCTGTTCCCTGTCCTCCCTTGCTCACATGCCTGGCCCCTGGCTCTCTCCCATTTCTCAGTACCTCTATCTGATAAGATGCGATGAGTGCTGTTCAAATATGTTTCTGGGAGGTGTAGCAAAATATCCTAGGAGACATAGTTCGTTCTTTAGTTATCCTTTCTTCTAACCTCAATCAGGAAATCTCACTCTTCAAATTCTGCTTCTCCAGTGGTCACCGCTGTTCTCTCCTCCTCCTGTCTCTGCCTTCACTTCCTCTTCAAAAACAGGAATAACTGGCTTGCTGCTCCCTCTCAGGGCTTGTTGACCACTGCGTGTGTGGGGCACCACACGTGAAGTAGGAACTGTTCTGAAAGAGAAAAAGGGATGTTGTTGATACTCTGAGGCATACCTCTGCAGTTCTGCTTCCACTGTCAAATTATCTCTAACTGCCACAAGTTTTAGGTGAGGTGGTTAGATAAAGCTAACTGAATAATATAATCTCTCTAGTGATGGTTTCTACAATCAAACATTGCAAGGCTTTTCCATTTGCTTCTTTGTCCTTTTCTCTTTGTAGGCCCCTAACGTTGTGCTAGCAGTGGGATATCTGGGAAGTATTTTTAGAAACATTGGTGAATCTGGAATGCTCACAAATTTTAGTGGAAATGACTTTTTGTCTGCAAAGCTGTGCCGAGGTGCATTATTTAATATTTCACAGAATCACAGAATCGCTGAGGTTGGAAGGGACCTCTGGAGATCATCTAGTTCAACCTCCCTGCTCAAGCAGGGTCACCTAGAGCATGTTGCACAGGATTGCGTCCAGGCGTGTTTTGAATATCCCCAGAGAAGGAGACTCCACAACCTCTCTGGGCARCCTGTTCCAGTGCTCTGTCACCTCACAGTGAAAAAGTATTTCCTCATGTTCAGATGGAACTGCCTGTGTTTCAGTTTGTGCCTGTTGCCTCGCGTCCTGTCACTGGGCACCACTGAAAAGAGTCTGGTCCCATCCTCTTGACACCCTCCCTTCAGATACTTGTACACATTGATAAGATCTCCTCTCAGCCTTCTCTTCTCTAGGCTAAACAGGCCCAGCT
Organism: Apteryx rowi; assembly: GCF_003343035.1. NCBI lineage: Eukaryota > Metazoa > Chordata > Aves > Apterygiformes > Apterygidae > Apteryx > Apteryx rowi. Next base: position 216,062 of record NW_020450932.1, on the reverse strand, counting down.
CTCTCAGTCTTTCCTCATAAGAGATATGTTCCAGTCCCCTAATCATCTTTGTAGCCCTTCTCTGGACTTGCTCCAGTAGTGCCACATCCCTCTTGTACTGGGGAGCCCAGAACTGGACGCAGTACTCCAGATGKGGCCTCACCAGGGCTGAGGAGAGGGGGAGAATCACCTCCCTCGACCTGCTGGCAACAGGTCAGTTGTCAGTATTCTCCTCAGTTCAAAAGTTTTGGTCATCAGGGACAAGAAGGAAACTGTGTGTGRTATAAGTGATCAGTCTCATGTCAGGAACAATAGGTAATGAACAGAGTGACTGTTAGGCTAGGAGTTCTTTCTCTGTATGATATGATGGACTGTTATGTGAATATTTCTGGAAAATAGGGATTGATCTGTGATTAGTCTGCAAACCAGAAGAAAAAGGGGTTAATTAACAGCAAACATGAAATGTGGAATGAATAATTTGACTAGTTGTTGCCACAGATTAGCTGTATTTTCAGATTCGGAGACCATTTGGAAAGGTTAAAGCTAGGAGGAGTTCTGGAATAGACTGCATCAGCAAACTGGTACATTATTTACTCTGGCAAGGTTTTCAGTGGTAGGGAAAGCTATTCCAGGAGGTGTTAGTCTGGGCATGGTCAGCACTGGCTCAGAGTTTGTATAAAATGCAGATTCAGGAGATTATTGGGCATAGAAACAGACTTTAAGAATTTTAAGGCACCTAAGAATGTTCAGCCTGTTTGATTATTCAATCTGTTGAAACGCTCTGTACTTCTCTTTGGAAAAGGGAAATTGGCTTGTGCTATGGAATGACAACAAATTGTCTCTAAGGACTGGCCAGTTAGGTAGGAAAAAGTTATTTACCTTAAAAGCACAACATTTTTTACATTTATTCAAGGTATTAATAATAAACCTTCTGTGGAGCTCTGCTGTCCGTTCGCAGCTGTGGTCATCCCTTCTCCACAATATGACTTTGCGTGTTAGTGTTTGTCATTTCACCCAGACTACTCATGCACTAAAACTAACAATTTGGCTGTCAGATCTCTCATGGGAGGTTTGGACATGAATCATGGAAGAGGTTTTGGGCCCATGCCACAAGTCATGGGAATTGTGGAAGGAAATTATTATATGCAACATTTGTTTTATAGTAAACCACATACTGTCCTAGAATCAGGCCCCTGCTTTACATTCTTAAAAGCCAAATCGAGGAGTTTGAACTCAGATGAAATTCTCCTTGCAGTTGGGAAGTTTGGCTGTCCTGAACATAATCTAGGTTTTCACTTGGCTTCTTGTTTATGGATTCTTTTCTTTCTTATATGGTCTTCCTCTTCAGAGTAAAGCTTATTTTTTCACATTAAAAAGCTGCCTTGACTCCCTGAGGGGTTGGTCAGTTCTTCTTTTTTGGTGCTTATTTCTCCTTTCTTTCTTATAGTTGAAGATATTTGGGTAGCAACCTCACTTCACATTCTGGTCCCCNCCCCCCCCCCGGGCTAGTGCTGTGTGATGGAAGCAAGAAGCTCCCAAGATCTCATAGGGGAGGCAGGGGTTCTGTTCGTGAACACATTTCATGTACAGAGTGACATTGGTCTGYGGCTCAGTTTAGAGCGAAGGCTTTAGCAGGACTGCTAGCAGTGCTTGACGCAACTCCAGCACCGCAAGGGAGTGGGGGCTCGGCAGGTTTCCTGCGAGGAAGCACAGGATGTGTCTCATAGAGCAAGTGCTTGMAGGAACATGGTGGGGAGCTGTGGTTTAGTTGTTCTTGTTCTGCTCCCTTGTAAATGTGCTCTGAATACATGGGCAATACCTGGGGTTAGCCCCAAACTGTATGTGGATGTTCATGCTTTGCTATAGGTGCCATCTGCACATCCACATTTCAAGAGTTAGGATATTTATAAAAATGAAAATTGTGGAGTCTGTAAATGTCAAGGTGGCAGTGACAAATGGTCAATCTTATTGATATATCCTGAAATTGGAAATTGATCATTTCAATTTTCTGATTAAAAAATACAGAAATTGGGCATAAAAGAATAAATGAAATGGGAAATAAATGCAAATAAAGGATGGAACATTTCCTTGACCATAGGCCAGCTTTGCTCCTTTGCAGCCTGGAAGAATATATTTATTTTCCTGGTCTTGGACAAGATAGCATTTGTTTAAAGCTAGATTTTAATATGTAGGAGGATGCAGGAGCTGAGGATGTTCAGTGTATCACATAGAGAAATAAGCTGAAGAGCCAATGGACTCAGCTGCAGCAGAACCCATTTGCCATGTGGTTGTCCACTGGGAATAACTCACTGGTGAAAAAAATAGACTGATAAACCCTGTGCACTGATTTCCAAACTGCAGTAATTTCACTAGCATGATTAAAAAAAGAAAATCCTTGGCAGAGGGGTATCAAGTCTTCCAGGGAGATAACAGGTTCGGTCTGCAAAAATGTATTGTCTGCAGTATCTCAGGTAAGATTTCCTGAAAGAAAATAGTATGTGGGAAGAAGAACTCTTAAACCAGCCTCGTAGAATCAACATGGCATTTTATTACTTTGTAGAGCTTGCTTTTATATGTGAAAAATAATTAAAAGTGGAATACAATTAAGCAGAAATTAACTAAGGCTGGATATATTCACCATAGAAAGTGATGATATCTTGGGCTTAACAAAAACCAAGCTGTCATGCTCATCCAAATGGTATTCTGGGAAATGTATTGAGCTTAAAAGAGCTAATATTCCATTTGAAAGGAATAAAAGGTACTATTTTGGATCAAATTCTTTGCTGAACAGAGTTGGATGGTGAAACCAAGCTTTTCCATACAGATATATTAGATAGAATTCATACTCCACCAAATGAGACCTTTACGCTTCCAGCTGCATATTATGGCTCTAATAAACGCGTTATCAGCTCATGAAAATGATGGTAAACAGGTGACTGGAGGATTTGATAAGTCAGCAGCAAAGATTAACAGATTTTTCTCAAGGAAAAGCTACAAGAGATTCCCTTATTTAAAACAATTGCAGCATGTGAATTTACTGCACTTAAATCATTACTGGCAATTAGTATGTGTCAGAAAGGTTGCAGCTGGCTCCAATTACAGGTAGGGCTTTTAGAAGCTGAACTTAATTGTATGTGTGATAGCAAAAGGCTGAGCAATGCATACCAGCATAATGGAACTGCCAGTGCAGAAAAGAGGGCAAGATGTTGTGATCTGGGACTTGATTATTTTAACTAGGCCTAGTCCCTGCCTCCTGGGAAATAGATGTAGGAGAAATTTGCTGGGAATGCAGCACAGTTCACCTTACTGAATTTCTCTGAGTAGGGAAGGACTTAAAACTATGCAATATATGCAATATTTCCCATTCATTTCTCTGCAGTAGGTTTGCCCAATTTATGGTCTTGCAAGTTATAGCCAATGCTGTCTGAACAATTCATCCAGCTTGAGGCCTGCTCCTTCCTGTCCCAGAGGGCCCCCAGGCGGCTGCAGGCACGGAGTGATTTGGAGGCTGCCTGGGACTTTTGCTGGGGCAYTCCTTGTATAATTGTCACATGCAACTAGCTTTTTCCCTGCTGCATGATGGTGTCAGGTTAGACTTTGTGAGGGCTCATGAGTTTACAGCCATTTGCTTGGGAAGCTTCTGTGCTAGTTGTGTGTTAGGATCACTCTCAGTTGCATGATGGGGTTATGACTGTGCATCTCCACCCCRGTCATGGACTGAGGGGGTCTTTCTTTTTGGTCATTCCAGTCATCTCTCTAGTTGTGTGAATGCATTTCTTGCTATGTGGCAAAATAGTGATGTTTTGAATAGACGACTAGGATGTCTCTGATCATAATGGCAGGAAAAGAGATCCCAGTCTGTTGGCTGCCTTTACCTACTTCCATAAGAATCAGTGGGGTCCACCTTGCCAGAGAAGTTTGGCTCCAGTGCTTCTGAAGTTTCAGTTATGTCATGGATCAGTATCACCTCATGAGCTGTATTGTTCTGACTAACCCCTGTGCCCTCTTCAAGGAGTCTTGAAAGTGCAGAGGGTAAATATTAATATTCTCATTGAGGGACTTTATGCCATATGTTGTGTATAAACCTGATGTGTATCCCTATGCCAAGATGGTGCCCTCAGCTGGAGCCAGAGCTTACTGCTGGCTTGTGGAGAGGCTTGTGAACATTTAGTGGAAGGAGGCAGCAAAGATGTACCTTATTTTCTCTCTCCCTCCCTCTGTGGAATCTCCACTGGAAGAGAGAGACCAAACCTTCGTGATCCATGTACCACTGATTTTTCAGCTTCCTTTCTTCAATGGAAAGTTGCATCCAGCCTATTGCATTTTTAAATATTTTATTGGACAATTTCACTTGTATGCTACTTTTAGTTGAACTTATTCATGAGCGTTGCTATGACTATATTTGTGTCTCCCTGTTCATTAGCCAGCAAATAACGCCTTTGTGGGCAGAAGGCAGGCCTTCTGAAGTATGCCTGTGCTTGGGTTGATGCATGGAGCACAAGCATCCTATTGATTCTTTGTATTGCTCATAAACCCATGTTTGATCAGCAGGACATCTACCATGAAACTCATTAGAGCTGCTATTTGGGGAAAACAGGGTGATGTTTCACATACCATGTGCTAATGTAAAAAGGATGCTGTGCTTGTAAAACGAAACTGAAACTTTGTTACAGAAGCATTAAACATTCCAGCAGTGCACGCACAGATTGACTTTCCAGTAATTCCTCCAAAATCTTCCTTTCTGCAACCTTTCTACTTAGATCCAAATTCCACGAATGTTGCTATAATGTTGATAATCCGTTTTAAATCCCTAGCACTTTCTCTAGGATTTTGAGATGATAATGATTATAATCATAAAGTAATGATGGGGACCCGGGAAGAGAGAATCTGTGATTTGCAAACTATTCCTATGTTAAAGCACTTTTCTTTGTATYGGCATCAACGTAGGTACTTACTGTTGTGTGATCAGCTGGGGTAGTTATTTGAAAAAAGATATTATTTTGTTGTCTGAAGCCTTTGCAAACAAGAAACACTGCTGTCTCTCTCGGTGTGATTTGTTCAAAAGAAGCATACCCATTTTGACAGAAATGTATGCTTCTATAAGAAATGATCTGTCTTGAATTCAGTAGCTAAAGACCTGTTATGCCCCATTTATTACAGTTCGCAGAGTGCCCATAGTATTGTGGGGCCTGTAGTTGGAGTTCCTAAACTGTACTGCACTGGAAATTAATAATTTCTACATAGCAGTGGCCCCTCTAGCCTCACATCAACTAGGTGGTTTGCTGTTTGTTACTGTCAATTCCAGAGCTCAGAAGTGCTTACACAGGAGACAGAGAGCCAAAACATACGCTACATCCCTTTCCCTGCTTTGTCTCTTCTCTCAGTGTCTCAAGATAGAGGCCTTTTGTATGTGCTAGAGGCCACAGACACGTGTCATGTTTGGGGCACTTAGAGCTGTACAGCAAAATGAAAGGGGCTGGAGAATTTAAATTCCTTGTTCATGTGTTGCATGAATATCTGAATTCATAGAGAGGGTGATCTATATTAGCCATTATTAGTGCTAGACTTAATATTTTATTCTGTGTGTTTAACTGTGCAGAGAGAGCTGAATTTCAGCATTACTGGGCCCCAGGCACGAGCTCTGGAAAATAGGAAAGGTAATGAACAGTGTTTGTCAGACATGCATGCCCCCTCACTGTCTCCTTCGAGGCTACCAGAGGGTTAGCACCCTGCTGTTTGGAGTACAGCATGGCCATGGCGCTGTCTTGTGGTTGCTTTTCCGAGTGCCCTGTCGGCTTTGTTTGAGCACTGAACCCCGGAGGGTTGTGAGCTGCCTCTGCTAGACCTGTTGGTGGTAGATTCAGTGTGTTGCCAACTTCATGTAATTCTTGCTGCTCTCCCCATATGCCAGAGCTAGGTGGCTCCTTTTATTTTTTTAAATGAAAGCAGAGGTGCTCCTCTTATAAAGTAATTGCAAGGTTGATTTTGCCTTCTCAGAAAGAAAGCATTACCTTTCTTAATGCAAATTCAAGTGAAGGCAACACTTTTCTTAAAGGAAACTGCAATGGGCTATGCAAGAAAGTTCATGTCATGAGAAAACCAGGCTGCTAATGGACTGCCCTGTGTCTTGCTGCCATATATTCTCTTTGATGACTCCAAGAACTGTATAGATATCTTATAATTATACTTCCACAGTTGAATACCTGCTCACTTTGCAGGAACATGATCTATCATAGACCAATTCACTGTGAAGAATGGAGGTTGCAGATAGATTCCTTTCCTGTAGTGGATTTTTTAATGGAAAAAGGGGAAATTTTTAGAAACTCCTGGGGAAGTAAATCCAACCTCATTCATTGGAAACATTCGATCATGTGGAGGATTCCAGCAATTTGTTCTGTTCTCCTACTGCGCATTCACTAGATGAACTTCAAAGCAAAGCAATACAAGGGACTTTATATTTATAACACCTAGCAGCATTGGGTGTACAGACATGTTGGGGACTTTTGGTGAGATTAGGGATCTTGGAGGAGGGTTTTTGTAGTTCTGATGCTGCTCTGACTTTGTGTCCTGGGGCATGGCATTTTACCTTTCAGTGCCTCTAAACAGTGTGCCATGAAACAGCCATAGGAGTAACAATATTGAGAGGTGTTACGGCATGTGAGAACTGCAGATGTGTAAAATTACCTACAAGTCCTTCAAGGAAAAGCACTCTCTAAATATAAATTATTGTTATTATTATTGCCTTCAATTTCAGTCCTTTTACGGCCCTGGAAAGTGTATACCAACAAGGAGGGAGCTTTTCTTCTGTGCAGCAATCCTAGCTGTGTGAAGCTACTCTCAGTTCTAGTGATTCAAAACTCCTTACATGGCCCTTCTTCCTCTCCCTCGCCCACCCCCAATTGAGACTGTTTAAAATAACTTTATTTCTAGCAGTTTGGAGCAACTCCATGATTATAGCTTGTGTGTGAAAAGGAAAAAGCTTTAAAACATGACTTGGTTGAACTGTAATCCTTTCTGAAAAATGACTGCTGCAGTCACAAGGTCCTAGGATGGTGGGGCTCTGCGAATACCAATGGCTATTGCAAAACTGGTTATAAAACTGAAGAGCTAGTAATACTTGAGGTTACTTTATCTTAATTTCTTTCTTTCTTTCTTTCTTTTTCTTGTTCTTTTTCTTTTTCTTTTTTTTTTTTGGCCCCACCGAAGATGGCAGCAACTGACTTGATTCTTATTTGCAAAGAAGTCCCCTGTGCTTTTGTTTTGCTTTTAATAGCCCCATGTTTTGCCCCTTTGTGCCTCAAGAAGTGGTAGCATGGGGTGTCCCTAATTGCCCAGGTGGCATTTTGAAAGCCATGGAGCATCTTTAAAAATTTGTCTAGTGAAAAAGCTGTTTCTTATTTGCACAGATTTGTTGTCCCCCTGTGTGGGAGGCTGTCCCTATTTTGTTTTCTCCACTGCCATTCTCATCCCTCATATTTCCTTTACAATGTCTTCTCTGTGTCTGGGCATCAATAGCTGAGCTTCACTCTCCTCGGGGCTCCAACTGGCGGGGATTTGCCTTAACAGCCAGCCCTTTCGTAGCAGGGCTTTCTCTAAGACCTCTCTCTCCCTTGGGAGTAGCTGTAAGCCCACACAGCTTGTGTCGAACAAGGGAATATTTGAAGGTTTTACTTAATTCACTTTCACATTTTTTCACAGATTAGTATTTTTTTAAACCCCGTTATGTTGTTTTAATTGAGTCTTGCCACCAAAACAAATGAACATTGTGTCACCACATCTCAGTTCCTTTCATACAACCGCAGCTAGGAGAGTTTGGAGACGGTGCTACCTGCAGAAATGTTGAAACCAATGCTATGTATAATCTTGATGGATTACATTCAAGTTACTCCATACATAAATCTGGTCAYACCAGAACAAGAACTGTGGAAACTATATAGCATTAGTGTATACTCATTACATTCCTCCTTTCACAGCCTCCAGGCTGTCAGGCTGGCAAGGGGGTGGGGAACTTCGAGTAATGAGGAGTTAGATTTAAACATTTTACTAAAAATCATTGCAGTTCATCATCAAAAGAGCAGTGCCCTTAAAAGCAGTGCCTCTGTCATGTAAAATGGTTGCTAAGAAATAACGAGTTCTACATTTCTTGTCTTTTATCAGTTGCAAAGAAACTTTCCTCGTTTTGTAAGTTTATAGAAAATGGAAAGATTTAAAAAGCACCTTGCAAACTGTATTTAAAATGTATAGTACAGCTTCTATTCCCTTTGAAACAAATCTTCTACTGATTTTATCAGGAGCAGTATAAAGCCCTGAAAAGATAAGTAATGTTTTTCTTCCTCGTGTGTCACTGAGTTTCTCCCTGAATTGTACTGGTTATATCTATATAAGCATACACTAAGGACTGAATTTGGCCCTGCAGATAACATTTTGCTCATTCAATTCATGGAAACTTAACTAAAAATGAAGGCCTAGCTGGCCCACAAAGTGGGGATGAATACAGAATAGGTAACCAGGCAAGGTAGAATATCTCCCTCCATGACTGCAGTGAGGCTAGATTAGAAGATCAGTACCTGGACTGACACTTTCAAACTGCAGTGCCTTGTGTTGGCACTTCACTTTCTCATATTGCTGTCCTTTCTGAGCTGCTGAGCACTGGCTGCTCACTGTCCCGCCCTGGGAGGTGGTCAACACCTCTAAAAAAATCCTTCTCTCTTTTTAGGTGATTAAGTGTGAATTTAATCATCTGACTTAAGTCCCAAATTTGAAATTTTTGCTGAGGAGCCCTGACTGGTTCAGGARGAAAATGCTGTTTTAAGCCTGCTATTTTTCAGAGAAGAATGGTGCATTAACAGCTAGCTTAAAAGGAGTGAATTTCCTTTCCGGGCAGAATGAGCAGGCAGGTCTGTTGCTGATCATCAAGCCTGTGGTTTGCTTAACTGTTTTTCAAGTGCTGAAGGCACTAGCTGGTGATAGGGTTACCAGGCTCCATTGCCAGCAGCACACTGATGGCACTAGGGCTTATATCTTATTTCCTACAGCTGCAAACACTGCCAACACCAAGATTTCACAATGCTTTGGACACAACCCCTGGGATGAAGGAGAGTGGCTTCTAACCGAGTTGAGGAAATGTCAGAGGCTGCAAGAAGGGGCAGCCTCTGGAGAAGGGGAAGCCATCAAACTGAGGAGATCTGTCTCCTGCCTTTCACTTACAAAGTCTGTTGGCCTTGCTGGGCTTATTACTGGCATCAAGTGCCCTGAAATGCCTCTTTTCCAACTCTAGATTTTTTTTTGACTTTGCATCTTCCACTTGGCTGGGACTTTGTCATAGTGTTATGTGCACCTGTTACCTTCAGACTGAATTACTGCAATTGAAGATGGGGATGGAAGCAGCTTGTGCAAATACAACACCTTTGTATCCTTGGAAAGATCAGCCACTATCACTCCCAATGCCTTAACCTTCCTACTGGCTGCCAGGCTGTTGCTTGTGGTCTGGCTCATCAGTGCATTAGTCACCACCATCCGTGATTCACTATGGCCAAGCCTTCAAGGCCAGATCTTGCTTGTGAAAGCTACTGTTAAATCACCTTTGTTCTGTTACTCATACATCAGTATTGGCATGCTGTTATGTTTCTGCCTCTGAGCTCAGCCATAGATTGCCCGTCAAAATGCTGTTTTTATGTTAATGGTGGGTGCATGGCCTATGTTGCTCATCATTCTGCTGAGGTTTGGTTTTAAGAAATGCTCTCCATCCCCCACTTTAGCTAAAGCAAAGAACTCTATTGTATGAAAAGAAAGAGAATTTCAGTTTCTTACAGACCTTGATGTGTAGAAATAAATAATATTATAAGTGCTAAATGTCATGGAAAATTCTAGCATATTCATAAGCTTCATCTTTTAAAACTGTTGTTTTCCTTGGTGCTCAAGTTTTGTCTCCAGTCAAGAATAGTTATTTTCACTACCAAGATGCTTAGGGGCTGCTCTTTCTGGTGTGTGCTCTCTCACAGTGACCCACTTCTCTGGGCTCTTAAGCAGTTGGTTTGCTGCAAGGTATTGTAGCTGTTGTTATCCTTGAGAGTAACACACAGGTCATGGCTGATATAGAAAACAAAACAGAAACTGTTAATCCCCCCCTCAGTTCTGAAAGCTGGTGTTGTTAATCCTTGATCTTCACTGACTGCTTGCAAACTTGATAGTGTGCTTCAAGGGTAGACTCTCTGGGTTTGTGGTTTTAACTAACAGGCCGCCACGCTGTGGGATGCAGTTGGGATGTTGTTAGGACTGGAATTGCTGAACCCTTGTTATAATCCAATCTGGGATCACATCTAAGATTTCACAGTCAACATCAGGCTCCCTCAGATCAGGCACCTCTTGAAGCCCAGGTTGGCAGCCACAGAAAAGACAGGCCTAGATGTGAAGACTGCTTCCAAGTTTTTCTGGTCCCTCACACTAACTGTATTCAATTCTATGATGCTAAAGTGGGCTGGGATAACTAGGACAAGGCAAACACCTGTCATGTTGCAAGACCATATGGGCAGATTCAGCCCTACCTAAATGTGGGGGCTGCACCCTCACAGAGCCTCTGCCATGTCACATCATGGGAATGGTGCTGTATCCCCTTGTGATGAGGAGAATACAGTCCTCTTGTTGTCCACCCCAGTGAAATTGCGTCTGTAGGATAGACTGTGTTTATTATGTGTATATTGGAAAAATGAAGTAAAGAAAGGGAAAGGGGTTATAAACATAAAGAACTATTTGTTTTCCATAGTATAACATATAACACTGTCTGGCTAATTGATAGAGGACTGCATGGTGCTAGACTCAATTTAAATTCTGAAATTTCAAGCCATGAGAGTTTCTTTTGAATTCATCGAATGAGAGAGACTGAATTTTGGACACATTTGAAGTGGCAGCTGATTTCATATCTGACCCTTGCAATATAAACATGCATGATATGAAGGACATCTAATTTGTGATATGCCACTTCATTCTGTGGGATAAATTGATAATGAGCTGAGCAGGCACACACAATGTGTTGTGTGCCCAAATCGGAACAGATATGCAAGGATGGAAATGATGTTGAAGTATGGAAAAGTTGAACAGATTTTCAGGCTTTTCCCCCTAAGTATGAATGAATCCCTTGAAACCCTGTCCCTTATAATTTTAGTGAGAGAGATGGTGCTTTTGGAGGAATTTATAATTGCTATTGATTTCTTTACTTAGAACTCACATGACTAGTTTAAACAGTATCACAATTCCAGTGTTCTTTTGCAAATCTCTGGAGGGCATTAAAGCAATGTAAGATAAGTAATGCCTGACACTGGGGAAGTTGAGACATGGGTTCAAGAAGTCTTATTCAGTCATTGTTTCTGTAACTCAGGGACAGGCAYAGTCATCATGTTCTGCACCTGGAATACTAGCTTGTCCAAGGCATAATATATTCCTTTCCATCTTCATGCCTTTCTATGGATCAGAGAGGAACTACGGGTATCAAGTGCATGTCTTCTCTAACAAGATGTGTTTGTGTTTCCTGTCACTGCTGTGGTTGCCGGCTTCCCTGTGGGTCCTAGGATGTAGGAAAGGATTGTATACTCTGGGAACTAGAACATCCAATACTTCCCTTGCACTAGGCTAGGTTACAGAGAACATGATGTTAATTGGCTGTTACTATAATATGCTCTGTAATATGCTTAGTGCAAAAGCTGGCATGTTTCTGAAATGGAAGGCTAGTGCAGAAACTCAGTATGATTTTAATTCCCTGATCTGCCACAGCCTCCCAGTGTGCCCTTGAGCAAGTTAGCTGGTCTCTGTGTGACTCAATTTCTTATTGTACAATTGAAATAAGGACACTTCCCTATCATCTTTGCATGCTAGGGTGAGAAGTGCATTGGAGACTGCAAAATATTTGTAGTCTGCAGTGGTCCAAGCCATATAAATAGCTAAGGTAGGTTTCCATGTTAAAATACATGAATAAATAATCTGACCAGAAGAGACTGAGTTCCCCGTGTGGTGTTTCAGCCATTGCTTAGGCTGCCCCTGTGCCAGCATGTGGCAGCATCCTGTGTGTCACTATTAATAAACATTTCTCTTCCTGACAGGATTAACTGAAGCAGCATTGCTTTACTCCATCTCAGACAATGCAGGTTGGCTAAAATCTCTGGAAACACTCATCAGGGACAGTAAGCTTTGAGATGATGATGATACCTCGAAAAGGGCCCACTAGTCAGAAGATCCTGCTGGTACTTACGCATTAACTGAAGATGGTCAGGGCTTCTGTACTGTCCTAGATCAACACACTTCATTGTAGTTCTCCACATACTGCATCTTGCATCAGATCTGTCCCTTTAAATCAGTGGAATTATTTAAGTAAGTAAATTATTTTTATTAATTTATTATATGAAAAATTTTACAGCAAATTCCTTTGATGTGTGGTATCCTAATCACACCCGCAGGGCACTAGCAGGCACAAGGCACATCTGAGTGTCTCTAATTCCCTAGTGGTGTGATTATATCTCATAATATTCACAACCCCCTGGAGCTTCTTTACTGGTATAAATAAATCAATTATTTAAGTCAAATACTTTGATCATTAGAAGCTGCCAGTGAGTGCTAGAACGCCTGAGCTGTGCAGTTCACAAGGAGTGATCTTGCTTCTCAAAATGCTGAGCAGCCGAGCCGAGTGCTAGCAGCACTTCATTTCAATCTGCTTTATAAATTAGATTAGAAGTCAGTTTCCAATACTTCATCCTGGATAGCAAGGAAGGGAGAACTTTACAGGGGTGGAATTATGAGATATTGCTGCCAGCAGATCCTTTTATCATTTAACACTGCTGTCATAGGTTAAATATGAGCTACTGTTCATATTAACTAATAGCTATTATACAGAAAACTGACACAGGGTTTCTGGCTAATGCAGCATGAACCTGATTCACACACGCTGTGTCATATTAACTATTATTTGCACATATGGATGGAAAGGAGTTTTGAGTCACTTGGGATATCTGGCAAATTAGCATTTTATATCATATTAATGAAGTGCTAATTGCTCCTTGCAACCTTTTTTTTTGCGCAAATTGAATGGGTCCTATTTGCATTGTCATGTGACTGCTGTATTACCTTGCAGCACTTTCATTATGAAGAGGCAGCACAGAGTTCATCAAGGAAAAATATTAGTAATTGTGAGATAATTAGTTATGAAACTAATATTGTTTAAAGTAGAGCAGAAATACTGCAGTTGACTTTGGTTTAGCTTGGGAATATTTTTTATTAATAGGTTTTACAAAATAACTTTCATTTTGCATCCATTAAACTGACAAGATCCTTACAAACACAGCTCCCTGCTCCAATATTTTCTTCTTCAGTTACTGTTTAGCAGGGTGTTTTGCATCTTCTAATGAAACATGAAACATAACAAAAAACCTGAATAAGGGAGTTGTTTATTGCTGGCCATTTATCTATAAAATGAATCACAACTCTGGAACCTTTTGAAAGTGTGAAATAGGAAAATACAATCTGAAGATGTTGAATTTATGGGTGCCCATGAGTCTAACCAAACAGCAACAAAGTCTGTAAAACAATGTAGGAAATTTTGGAGATGTTATATAGTCTTAAAAATCATTTGCATTAAAAATCTTATTAACTATCATAGGTAAAATTCTCCGTAAGAGTGAAAGATAGTATGTAATATTTTCAGCCAGGACAGGTATTTTGGGGGAGAGGGAAGAAGGTGGCAAAAATGAGGCAGAAAATTGAAGAGTAATTTCGTGCTAACTCAGGCATGTCTTCATGATTGTGGAGTAAACGTGATTAATTTCTGAGGCCTTTATGGAGAAGGCACCCAGATGAAATGACACAAATCTATATTAGAGTATTTAAATGCTTTTGCCAAGGTAAAAGTAAGCTGAACTTAAGGTAGAATGGCCCCTTGCCAGTCATTTCATCCAGATTTAGGGCCTGCACCTTTTCCTTTTCAGTGAAGTATTGGATATGGACAGATTGCAAGTTACAGCCTAAGGCAGTATGACAGCTTTACTGCTGTTGCATGGGCAACATGTTGTCTTTGGTTGGGAAATAGGCTGTGGACTTACGGAAATGTATGTACTAATACATGTATTCAGATATTTGTGTTATTAAAACAAAGGATCTTAATGCAGATTGACTAGTATTTTAATTCTCTCTCTTTTTGAAATGTATGCATACAAATTTGTGTAAACATAGACCTATGTATTTATGAAAAAAGGTAGTCTCAGCTTCCAAGAAAACTGAATGAAGAAATTGTGCACAATATAGTCTGTCACAGACTATATTCTCAAGTGTCTGCAGGGGAGGGGAATTAGGACTTGCACCTCAAACAGACATCCTGAATGCTTCATCCAGCTGTACAAACAGTTGCACCGAATGTTGTCCCAGGTAGGCATGAAGCAATGTAGCAAGTAAAGACCTTCGTGCTGACTTAGACCTAAGAGTGTTTCCAAACAAGCACAAGCAGCTCAGCATATTTTTCAGACCTGAAATCTAGATAGGGCCATATGCAGATTGCTTTGTTTTGCCCTGTATGTAATGCTGGCTTACTTGATGTAAAAAATGTGGATCATCTGGATTTCAGCTATATTTTGTCCACCCAGGGGCCAAACCAGAAATACCTGATTATGATGCTGCTTGCATCCAATCTATTCAGAAGTAAATGAATCTTATAGAGAGCTGGACAAAACTGGCTTTGTGGCAACATCTGCTTTTTCCCTTTGCAGAATGCTTTATACCCTGTCTATATAAGCTTAAAATTGCTGAAGATCCTATGGGAGAAAATACTTTCCTTGTTTTCTTTTTTTCCTTAAAAATACTTGGTAGTTCTTTCTGTGGCATTTTGGGAGAGTTCAGTGGATGGCTGMAAGAATACAAATATTTTTTGTGTAGGTAAAGTCTGAATACATCAGCAAAATCTCACCTGACAGTGATGTACCAAAGATTGCAGTATAAAGCATGGGTCAGGGCTGAATTTTTAATGGAGTTGTTAATTGTCTCAATAAATGTGGAGTCTGCTAGGAATTGTTTACTGTGTGTCTAAAGATGGGCTCCTGGGTGTGGGCAGAAGAAAATGGTGATGTGGCAACCTCAAGAATTTTATGGGTTTATGTTAAACAAACAGCTGAGGTAGCATCAGGAGGTTATCAGGAGCCCGAGGAGATCCAAGAGCAAAGCCGTGGTGGAGAGAGATAGAAGAATCAGATGCACAAACATTCTTCCCTGCTGACAGGTAGGGCTGCACTGTTATATCCCTCTGCTAGTCCAAACAGGTCCTGGAGAGGAGCTGAGCAGAAAAAGGAACCTCTGGTAAATAAGGAAGGTTGCTTCTTGCTTCACAAGCCACTTCCTGTGTTACATGCTCATCTTTTTTCCAGACATTGCTGACAGGAATCCTTGCAGAGCTATGGAGAATAATACTAGACTATGGAGCTTTGAAGTGCTAGTTAAAAGTGTAGCTGAAACTACTGCCTACCAGAAGTCAGTGTTCGGTGGCCTGTAAGAATTGAATTCAGCTTCACTATGATTCCCTGTGGTTACTTTACCTGCATGAAAAGCTGCCCCAAATATCCTTGACTGGCACAGTTGTTTGCTGTTCCTACAGAAAAAAGGGCTTTTGAGTGAGTGGTAGGCAAAGCCAGCATGTGTTGGTGCTGAGAGATGCATCTCTTCTTGACCAAAAAAAAAAAAAAAAAGGAATGCTGCCTTGTATGGCCTGATGAGTAAGAAGCTTTTCAGACACCTAAAATGAGTAATGTGAAAAATTAATAGTTTGGAGTCCAAAGCAAAGTTTGTGTGACCTCGGAAGGGGAGGGAGAGAGAGAGAGAGAGAGTGTCTTTAAGGGAATGAGAAGAATCCAAAAATATTGATTTCAATTTGTCATGGGAGGGAGCAGGAGAAACAACCCATTGGAACAAGTTCCTGAAACTTCCCACTAGCTGGAATGTCTCACAGCAGAATAAAAACAAACAGTTCTATACGGTTTGCCTTCCCAGAAAAGATTAAGTCCAGTCCTTCTAGTCTTGCACGCTGTTTCTGGCAGTGTCTGGTCCTGCTTGAAACAGCAAAGAATGCAGAACTTTTGGTGTGTTGCTCTGGTAYGCATGATTTCTGGAGAAAGGTGAAAAACTATAAAGGACATTTGTGCAAGAGTATGGTTGGCATGCTCACAATCTGAATCCTTACTTTGGAGAGAAGAGGAGGAGCACAGGTCATGTTCTTCGAAAGGGCTATGCTCAGCCTGGGGGGCTGGAAGGGAGAAGTGGGGAGAGTCGTGCTTGGTTTGGAAACCAAAGGCAGCACCCTGACTTAGACTCCAGAAGGAGTTCCCACTCCAGGCAACCCCCTGCGTCTCCCCAAATTTGGAGTCCTTACTGCAGATTTCACATCATCTGAGCCTACGAGTACTCTGGAGAAGGAGGAATCACATTTTGAACTGCCCTCATTTGACTGCATTTTGTGATGTGTGATTTGTGTCAGATCTCTGTCTCATGAACGTTATTCCTCAGTTAAGAGCCTAAATAAATCCTGCCTCAAATAGCCGACCTTTGCATTGATAGAAAAAAGTAGTGTATGTGTGTGTGCAGCTCCAGCAGGCCAGGGAAGAAGGAAGCATTGACATTTGACTTGACTTTTTCCTTTTTAATACGGAGTCCAAGCAAAATCACAGTCTTTGTAGCTTGGCATCTTTAAGAATGGTGGAATGACTGAAATAAGATGATAAATTGAAATTTGGAAATGGAAATGTGTTAAAATCAATGCACCCTAAGGTGACTGGGCTATTAACATGAGATGAACTTTCTTGTGACCTACAAGCATGCAAAGATTGACACCTATACTGGATCAAAGGAGCTTATGAAAGGCTAAAAAGTACACGAGAGGAAATTGAAAATGTGTAGGTTGTCGATCTCAAGAGTGGCTTTTATTAGTTATTGTACATAATAACTATTGTGTCAGAAATGAAAGGGATTAACTCTCATCGAAGGTACTGCACCTGAGCAAACATTGTCTTGCCTGGGTGAAATCTGTGCCAACACAAAGAGGATCTGGTACCAGGCTATGCACTGCTTAAGTCTTACTTAAGTCTTCAAAATGAAGAATTATGCAGGTTTTTAGTGGTGCAAAAATATAAGGACAAATTTCAACTCTTATGTTACTACAGTGCACGTCTCCAGGGCTTTTGGAGTAATATAGGGTCTCACCAGAACGCATCAAAATAGTTGGAAAGTATTTTCTCTGCAGACTGACCACTTTCCAAATTTGGGAGTTTCTCATGTCACTGAACTGAAACTCTGAAGAGCTATTAGAAAGAAGCATAGAGAAACTGACTGGATAAGTGGATTTTAACAGTTGAATGTTTTATTCTCTGCTGTATTTTCCAATGGCTTAAATGCTTTGGTCTATGTGGACGTGCAGGGGAATATTTTCCTGTGGTCAATAGGTTTTTCTGAAAAGTACTGTAAATATGTGACTGAGGTTAATTATTTGTTGTTGGAAGCATGAATTGAAAACACTTTAAATTTCAGAATAAAAGTAACAAACCTTTTCAGGCCAGATGAAGAAAATTCTCAGTCTGAAGGACAAAGGAAATATTTTTCATAATGAATCCTTGTGTCTAGATCTGCTTTTAGCAGACAGCACCCACCTTTCAATCGCGCTCTTGCATCTGTACCCAGTTTGCACACCTCTTGCTAAATATTTTCCTGTTTGTGGAAGAATGGTGAAATGGTTTCACAAGAACACAGACCATTTGCTTGACAGATGTTCCCATATTTAATTGTCTGTCTTCAGTGATAAGGCATGCCTACGTAATCTGGACTGTAACCACCAGAGGGGAAAGGCCAGAAGCTTGGTAGGATATAATCTTGTACATACAGTATTTTCAGAACCTGTCTTAGCTTTTTGGGGAATCCCATATTCGTTATGTTTGACCTTTCTCCTGCCACTACTTATGCTCAGGGCAAAGAAATGGGGAACTTCATCATATCTTTCTGTAAAGCTACCTCTCCTGTGTATTAGACCTTTTTCCAGTTGTTGTTTGGATACCTTGTTGAGAGGTCTTGGTATTTTTCATGTATATTCCAAAACATTAACATCACTGAAGAGGTGTGAGAGGCTTGGGGGCACTGTCAAATACAAGTGTTCTTTCTAAGAGGATGTTTGCAACTGCTTTGAAAAAGTCAATGTTTTTGAGGAGGCTGTGGCACCTCTTACCCTCCCTATAGTTTCCACATCATAAAAATACTTCCCTTTCCTATAAAGCCAGAACTGAGCAATGAGCCATTGCTATGTGACTGGCTTGCTAGAGTTATAAGATCATTTTGCACTTTTTTCCAGATTTTTTTTCTGAAATGCTTTGTAGCTCAAATCTATTCTGGTCCAATTTTTTAGATTCAGTTGTCCTGTGCTCCCCTCCTCCCCTCTGCATGTTTAATTTGCTCTTACGTATATAACTATAAACACTGTATTTCAATATTTTGCATCAATATGTTGGCTGTGTTCTTATCTGAAGGTAATTAGTGATCTGAGGAAGCCAGATCAGTGCTGGTTTAGGTAAAAATTCGCAAATCTTTCCACAGTGACTTGTATGGTTCCCTACCTGCCTGTCAATTCGGTGTAGAGCACCAGAGGATTGTTCCTTCCGGTGAAAGAAAATCTAATTCAGTAAATTTTAGTATTGCAAATTCAGGAATCAGCATGTTTACAGTGAGTGGTAAATGTATCAGGCTTGTGGGCTGATAAATTGATCCTATCCTACTCTTCTGTCTTTGGTTATTGTGTTTCTTGTGTTGTCCTGGCCCATGTAGTGGTTACAGTGTCAACTGGTTTTGCTCCATGGCCATTGCTGGCAAAGCCTTGGGCTTGTGTTTTGCTCCTTTGGATTGCTGATAAGCCATAAACAAAAGTATTTAGAACTGAGAATAAGTAGGGCTGATTCTCAAGCCAAGAACCCAATATGCGCCTCTGACATGAGGAGGCCTTAGGGTGGTGAGGGAGTCCCTTATCCTTCATTTAACACTGCAAAACAATTCAGTGTCCTCATAGAATCCCTGTGAGGTTGGCAATATTACTGTCACCATTTTATAGATGAGGAAATTTCTGGCAGAGCAGAATCAAATGACATAGTGAGCATCCCTCTAATAATATATAAGAAAGCAATATACAGAATTTGGGAATTCTACCTTGCAATACCTTATGCCTCCTTCCCAAATTTGGCTGCAGACTTCGCATTCTTCTTGATTTCTAACCTAGTCAGAATTGCTCTGTCATCAGCTCCAAATTAAATTCTGTAGGTTATCCCTAATTTCCCAAATAAAAATATTGAAACAACTTTTGTGTCATGTTTGCTAAATACATGGACRTGAGGAGAGATCTCAGAGGAGTCAGACAGCAGATATTAAATCTTGCACCTGCATGGCTCTGACTAAGCACAGAGTAAAGCAAGAACCTTTTTGTGCTGGGTAAGTTTCTGGGGAGTCTTTCCTCTCCATGGTCAACCTCAAATTTTGGAAAGCAGTATGGTTTTCCTTCAGTATATTTTTGATACATCAAGGGAAAAGTAAGAGAATATCCATCTCTTAAAGTTTTACTGTTAGCAGGAAGAAGTTGCATTTAGGTTTTTGTTTTGACCAACTTGCTTCCATGTTCATGAAGAGGAAGAGAAAGACAGCGAGAAGTCAGAAGATTTCTGTCCTATTTATTTCTAGAAAAAAACCATCACAAGTGAGCTTATTAGTATGGTATTTTCAGTGGAAATACAGTATTTCTGCTGGACAAAACACAAGAATGTTTTATCTCATGGAATTTCCCACTTAAGGATGGAATAGTAGTTCTTCATCCTGCTTAGGCTGCCTCAGCTCCTAATATGGATTTAGCAAGTAAGACAAAAATACCCATCAGGACCCAAAAGCACAGCTGTTATGGTGGCTTTTCAAGACCTTAAAGGGGAAAACCCCAAAATGTTAGGATAAAACTCTTATAAAAATTCTTGCTTACAAAGTAAAGGAGCCTACATTTTGCCACTGAGTTATCAGCTATTCTTACAGATTATGGATACAGCAGGTTCTGCCTGGAATATGCTATGAAGTTTGTTTTGTTTTATTTTGTGTTCACTGAACCCAAGCAAAAACGTTCTGTGAAGATGTGAGTGCCATTTTGTTCTTAGAGATTGTAGCTTTCAACTTGATGCTATCTTTTAATGACACTACTCTTGTTCATCCTTGTTTTGATGCTCTTTTGATGTAAAATACATTTTCTGAATGAATAGGTGTGCTCTGTTTATAATTCAAATTGCCAAAGCCTGTTTTCACTGACTTTTTAATTATGTAGTGCTTAGGTCCAGGGTTCATTTTCTTTCAGAAGAATCCTCAAAGACCTGTTAAATACCAAGATACCCCTTTTGGTTCAGGAAGTCCTTGAGTCACAAACTGCTGGAAGAAAGCATACTGAGGAAGTACCACTGTAGGCTGGCCTGATCTTGTACTGTTTCCTAAGTTTGTGCTGGGTTACTGCTTGAGGCGCAGTACTGGTAAACATGTTGTAGAGTAATATCCTAGCGGAACACCCAGATTTTATCTATGTTAGTGAATGGAACAGGAACAGGACACAGGTTTGAGCAGTGACCTATAGTGATCTGTGGTGTTTAACTGTTAGCATGCTCCATAGCATGATTTTGCCTGTTCCAGTCAGCACTCTCCCTGCGTGTGATGACGTCTGGATAGGGCTTAGAGTAATAGCATAAGGCAGGGACTATTCCAGGTAGGCAAGTATGGATGAGGCCTCCTTTTTGGGGGGTGAGCAGAAGGAGAGAATTTAACCATATGGTCATGGGCTGTGCCATAAAACTTGTGCTCGGGGGCAGGGAATTGGCCCTGTACTGTTTTATTTTCTCTTCCAATGCAGCCCTGCTAATTTCTGTGCCGCAGTGCCAGGCCCTAAGACAGAATGCATTTACATCTCTCTGTATACAGGATATAATACTAATGGCTGGCTCTTACAACAAAATATGTCACAGCGAACTTCAAGAGGATTGTTTATGTCCCCAGAACCTTAAGCTGGAATAATGACTCTAATTTATTTATGCACATTTTGACAGCTTGTTATGTTTTATTCCATAAAGCTAAATGTGGTYTGAGCACCTTGGAGTTGCTGCTACTGAAGTAATGACACAAGAGGGAGATCAGGATTTCTGTTTGTCTCTGGGCAGAGGAGATCTTTTCACTTTGCAAGATTTGCAACTACTCTCCTAGTGTCTGCATGTCTGTTTAAGAAAGGACAGTGAAACTGAGGAAAGAGGTGACCTAGCTGAATAACTGAGCAGGATCAGATTGGTGTAATCTATATCAACAGTGAATGCTTGAATAACCCAATAATCAGTGACTTTAGTGCGAGATCTATTACACTCAGACAAGAACTGTGGAGCTCTGTCCTATAGTAGTGACCTGGAAATGCTTCCCTGCTCTCTAATACAACTTGGTTTTTGTTTCAGATCTGCTAAGTGATACAGTTTAGGGCACCCCTTTAGGAGAGACTCCATCTCTTCTCTTTCCCTATGAAGGTTCAAAAGGCAGCTAGACCCCTCTTGGTTTGAAATGGTTGTATAATTTATATATGGGATGGTATGATTTAGGTACCTGTCGTGTTTCCTGTGTCTAATATTATCAGTTACCCTTGATAATACATTTATATCTAATCTTGGTGTTCACAGAAGCATTGAATAATTTCCTAAACCAGTAGGATATGATTTGGGCAGGTTGGAAGGCTGTATTGACCAAAGAACTGGCTGGTAGGAACATTGGCAAGGAGGGCAGTGGTTATTTTCACTAATATGTGTTGGTATTTCTGATTCTAATGTGCTAGATATGTGTGAATGCAGTTCTTTAAGGGCATGTCCAGCAAGAAGACAACTGATGTGACTGCAAATAAGCACTTATTGGATTTGGAAGGTTCTGTTCTCTGTGCTCACATACTTTCTGTGCTGTATCTAGAGCAAATGAGCAAAAAGAGAGTTTCAATGAAAACAAAGCAACTGTAAGACAAAAGCCCTAGATATTGAATATTTTGTGACTTTGCATTTCTTTTTTGCTCTCTACAGCAATGTCTACACTAGTAAACAAAACAGTGCCAGGAGACATTCCCAAGCACTGCATTGTCTATACTGTTAAATTGTCAGAACAGCCCCTGGATGACTTTTGGCCTGGACCAACTAGAATTTTCCCAAAGAGTTTACAGGCACAATTTCAGAAATTAGCTCCAGCTAGGGATCTGTTCTGAATAGGGTAGTGACTGTCTTGTTTTGGAGGCTAAGAGTATATAGTATGGACAGGGGCAGTTATAAAAGGTAGCTGTAGTGCCCAAGAATAGGCACTACAGGGATGGCCCAGGCATGTTCAACTTAATAGTATAGATGTTGTTTATGAAAGCTTGCTTCTAGACCATATATGTTTGAAAGCAGGGAAAAAGAATATATTTGACCTAATCCAGGATATATGAGGATGACAGAACTCATGTTAACACAGACTCTTAATTCCTTGCTGAATATCTTCTCCTGGCTCTAAATAGTAGTACTACAAGAAAAATAATGTGAGCAACTCAGAACACAAGCAGGAATGGGGAGAGGTCCATCAGCTTGTGTTCCCTAACCTGAGCGACAGTTGATGTGCAACATCCTGAGTCTGTGAGGCAGACTGATCATTGCCTTTCGGCTTCGGTCCTTGTTTTAATACATTATTTTTTTTTAATTGTCTTTTTAAAGCTTCCTGTTACCCATTACTCCAAAAGCACAGTTTCCAGGGCCAAGCTTATTTACAAGTCACAAGGAGAACACTAATTACTGCTCCAGACACAATGGGACGGTGTTACTCTGCTGCTGATATAGAAACATTGGTAAAAATGACCAGGTTACCCTTCATTTATTGTTTAACTCCTTAATCAAAGGCTTAACTGGATTTATAACCCAAGAGGGAGGTGCTGCTGCCCTAGCACTCATTTGTTAAATCATTCACCATAAAATTCTAGTGGCAAAGGGTTCTAATTTGGCTGTCTCAGTCCTGTTCTGGTGAGTTAATGACCAAAGTCAGTGTGGCAACTGGCTGCCTTGGCGGTCCAAAGAGGAAGATTTTCATGAACATGGAGCATGAACTGAATTCCCACCTCTTTTGGGTTGTTCCTTCATATCAGGGTTTGAGTCTCATTGTATTGTGCATATATCACACAGATGTAATTTTCCAGGATTATCAGGATGGTACTCTCATGTAGTTTTGTAGTCACTGTGACCTTTCTCTGGTCACTAAAGTAACATCCTGGAAAAACAGTATGAAAATCATAAGGGTTCTATGAGATCTGAGTGATCTATAGGGTTTTAAGTAATTAAATGCTGCTGAAAATGTTAATAAATTATATAATAATTTGAGAGAAAAAAAATCATCCTTTAAATATTTAAGAACATGGGCCAAATCTTGGTTATGTGTTTATTCCAGAACAACCTAAGAGTACTGCATGCTCCTTTCCCCTCTTTGTAAGAAGGCAGAAATTTGTTCTCTTACCCAAAACRATTGCAGCTCCTGTTGCTAGCACAGGCAGGACTTGAAGGTTATTGAAGAAATGAGCCACTGAGAGTCTTATATAAGTTCAGTATACCATAAGTGAACTCCACCATTGTCAATCACAAGCATTTGTCAGTGATATTTAGCTCCTAGTTGAAGCCTAAAATATCTAGTTCTTTTTCAGAAGTGGCTAGTTCTGACATATAGTGTAGACTGCACAGCCTATCTGTTCTTTGGATCTTGCCTTAGACTCTGTTTCATCTTGTAAAATACATTATTTCATCTCTGGTTGTATCCCTTTTTCAGGCAGGAGACACTAGCAACAAGAAGTAGCCGGTGGAGTTCCCGCCAGCAGGTGTTTCATTTTATTTGGCTGCTATAGAGATTTTTGATGTATTAGAATGATTTTTTTTTTTTCTTGTCTAAAGCCAAATGTGAAAATGAATTATGGAGCTGAGGCCTGGCCTACATTAGGAACTTGCCTGCTTTAAATTAATTCTCTCTACAGCCAAATGGGGCCTTTGGGTGTTTGGAAAGGCCAACTACCAAATGTTTTCTCATTTTCACACACCGTGGGCAGGAGTTATCTTCATATACCTACTCCAAATCTGTTTGTTGAAGGAGAGATTCACTCTGCAGGACAATAGGGTGGTTACTTCTCTGGCAGATAAGCAAATATATCATGGCAAACTTGAGAAGTCATCATCTTTTCTAGCTTTTCAGTTCATTTTGTTTTACCCTCAAGACCCACAGTCTCTCTGCCATGAGATACACCAGTACATATCTCAGGAATGTCATCCGCTGATTTTTATTAGCCCTTTGAAACCAAACATGCATTGCATAAGTCCCCGCTTACTCCTTCAGCTAACAAATAGCCAGCTAGGTAAAAGTAAGTTGCTGTCTAAAGACTTTAGTCTCCAATACTTTAGAGTACCTATGTTTATGAACATACAGCCCACAGTAACTTTTAGCATTTTACTGTGTATGGACATATGCGAAAAAGAGATTGTGACTTTGTAATAGCTTTATAAGGAGTTGGCACAAGTTTATATAATTTACTTTAGGCTATACTTTGCTAGCTCTTGCACATATGGAACAGCATCTTCCTCTGCAACAATCTAACCTATATAATGGTGTCAGAATCTGGCCTACCAGCTGGAGCGAGCTATTTCACACTGTATCTGATATTGTTTCTTTTTTATCTGATGASATAGAGTGCTTTGCTCTGTATCCTGATATCCCATGGCTCTCTTTTTGGAGCTCTGTTCAAACATCTTGATCCCATCTGTATTCTTGAAGAGGACTGTTAGGTGGAAGATGTATCTGTCAAACACATGTAGATTCTGGACAGCAGCCCTTTACGGGTCATGCCTTGAAACATTACTAATTTGATTTCAAAGGGAACTATTACAAACTGTCTTTTGTGTTGTTAGGCCTCAGGAGAAGGACCTCGGCTGGACACAGTGAAATACTGCATTTGCTATAGCCATGGAGCCGCTTGTTGGAACAGATATAAGAATCAGTCATGTCTTTGTCTTGGAGCTCGGCACTTCTTCAGGAGGAGTCCCCTGATGAGAGAGGGGACAGTTGAATGTTTGTTAAAAGGTCCAGGGGACAAAAACTTAGTGATCCACAGCATCCATCTGATGCTGTCCAAGCTGTTAAGCAACCTCAGGAAATGAGTAGAAATTTGACTCTTGTTTGGCTATCCTGAGTCCTGAAAGTGGGACAGTGGGTGTAAGAAGCTTGATATACACATGTGTGCACTCTGTGGTAGTGCTTTGAAGCTCCATGTTGTAGCCTGTGGCTTTTTATGATGCAGTCATGTGCATTTTAAAGACTGATAATTAGACACCTTTGTGTTTAAAGTTAGACATGACCATGGCTCGCTCATTCAACCATCACTCTTATGGACTTGCTGTGAGAACCATGTGGATGGGAAGAAGTAACCTAGACCCAAGATGCAAGTTCAGGACAGGATCCTAAATACTGAAGTGGCATCTGACAAAAGCAAATAATATGCCAATGTTTCCATTTTTGTTTGGTCAAGTTTTCAATATAAATTAATCCATTGTCTTAAAGTAGCTGTGATCTATTTTTCTTTTTTAATGACAAATTCTTCTTTCCATTTAATGGATTCTGCAACTATGTTTAAGAAGATAAATAAATTTGGTTTCATACAGTAGCTGTGGTTCTTCTCTCACAGCTACTTYAGTATTTGAAGTTAGATACAGATGGTCATAGGCTGCACAATCTCTGAATACATTAAAGCTATAGCAGTACCCTGATTGGCATTTATAAACAAATAGCACTTAGGACTTAGTAATACCCTAACTCAGTGCAGTAGTGTGCCAAAATGAAGGTCATTTTAATTTCATGTTATGTCACACAGTTTGGAAGTGACATGTGTTTAACGAGTTTTCTCCAGTAAATGAATGATAGCAAGTATTACACTAATAGGTTTTGATGATATGCCTGAAAAAAAAGGCAAAATCTTTCCAAAAACATTAAACTGATATTTTACCAGAGGAAAAAAAACAACAAAACAAAACAAAAAAAAGAACTCCTGCCTCCAAGCTTCCATAATGACAAAAATTAGGCTTTTTGGTCCTTTTCAGATGACAGTTTGCAAAAGTTTCACTGTTACTTATTTATAGTGTACCCATCACTAAGGAGATTGACGCTGATCTTCCAGGTCTGTTTTCTACACTTCACTGTTTGTCTTTTCTTATTTGTGGCTATGCCTTAACCTTGACCAAATTTGTTTTAGGACCTCTTACCTCCAGTCTACCATTGTTTCCCCTGCCTGTATATATCTCTCAGGTTGGTAAAATCCTGATGTGTGAAATATGGTTGAGCAGTGTTCTTGTAGAAGGTTATGTAATGGTATCACAGGATAGATGGCCAGAGCGTAACTGGAACAGAAGAAAGTAGGCAGCAATATGCATTATGTCTGGTCTGCCTTGGAAGGTCCCTGACAGGGATAGGAAAGCACAAAGAGAACAGGTTGAGCTTGTCACAAAAGCTGACTGTATCACAAAACTCATAAGAGCAGAATTAAAAGAGTAAAACATTGGACCTTATATGCATATGGACTCCATGATTATGCTGGGAAAGACTTGGGTGAGTCTTTCTCTTCTCTTATACCAGTCCCTGCTTGTCTTGCCACTCTCTGCCTAGTTCCCAAGCTGGCTGTGTTCTGTTCCGTGTTGTCTTGCAGTTGGGTTATGGACTCCTTGATCATATCTGCTGGGATCGTCTCATTCAAAGGCTTAAAGATATTGCACAAAATCTGTTGCCCAGTCTTATTCTTGGGAATTTTGCTGGTGCCAGTGGTGGGTTGCATGGCACATTTTTAAGAATTAATAGTTCCTTCAGTACAGAATAGGAAGGAGAACTGTTTGGACTCTCAGAGGTATAGCTTTTGAGTGTGCAGGAGGAGCAGTTTCACTGAAGCCCCCTGATCCAAGGAGGACATGTGAAGATGGTAGGAGGTAGGGCGAACACTAGTAATTGGCTTTCAACTGTTTACCCCTTTCAACTGTTTGCACCAAAGCCTATGCCATCTAGGCTTTGAAAAAGTTGTTTTTCAATATTCTCTGTAAAGTTTAGTAGTCAGAGAATGAACTGTCTTTTGGGCTGGTCACCCACCAAGTCCTGTTGTCTCCTTTTTGGTCAATACTCCCACTGAAGTCAAACCTACAGTCAACTGAGAAATAAATCAAAAATATATGAAGAATATAGTGTGCATCCTCCTGCATTGTCTGTCTGCCCCCAGGAAGCAACAGGAATAGGAAGGATTAGAATTGGTTACTTGGCACAATTTGGCATAGGCTGCAATGCTACAATGAAAGTAGCTAAAGTCATTCTAATTAATTTCCTTTGGAGACACATTTTTCTGAATGGCACTGCCGGTATTATACAGCATTCCCTCTTATGTACACAGACTGCCGAAAGGCTGCTATGTTGTGTGCAGATACTAAATCTTTCTATGTTATTTAGCTGATTGATTGCTTTTTTGGGTCATTGGTTATATGACATTATTTAACAGAGGACAGCTAAGTCCCTATAAAATAATAATAATTTAAAAAGTAGAAAGATACCATGTACTTGCTGTCTTAAACAATGTAATGAAATTAGATAATACAGTTATTCAGCACAACGCTAGATTGTTCTTACAATCTGTTTTACAATGTTTTCCTACCACCCAATAATCAAGACAAATACAATGTGATATGAGTATTTTTTCAGTACATGGACATGACCAATTGCATGAACTTCCAAAATTACAATATTTGGCTTATAAATTATTTTAACAAATTTTGAATTGTTTAATTTTTAGTCATATCAAATTCAATGGCAGAAGATAAACATAATGGTTTCAGGAATATTTATAATGCTGTGCTTTTTATTAAACATAGTTTAATTCTTTCATATGAATAACAACCTGAAATTATTATGTTTTGCATGCATATGTCATGCAACCAGGAGATCTCATAAGCCAACACAAAACACTGCATCTTTGCTACTTTTTGACTGATGCAGTGCCCCCGCCACCCAAAGGTCAGTAGCAAGTGCCTTGTGATCTTTGATAGCAGACTAACACTACTGCTTTCTATTCCTTCATTATAGATTTCTATATAACTGCACATACATTGTTTTTAATCTGCACATCACTGTTTTTAATTGTCCTGGTTATCTGTCAGTAAGATGTTCTTCAGATCCCCTTTTATAGTCTAGGTGTGCACTGCCATCATGGTGCCTCTGCACTGGGTACTGTGCATGATCAGTCTAGGGCTCTGATACGTGCACTAGGATGAGGGGTTGAGACAGGTCTGCCCCAAGTTGCTGGGATGGATGGATATGCAGACTACTCCTCCTTCTTAATACAGCCTGGTAGCCACAGGGGTACTCTCCTGGGAGGAGAAACAACCCCCTGGGACTCCAGCTGTGCTGCTGGTCTGAAGACTTAGGTTGGATTGTAGAAATATAGTAATGCTGAAAGGCTGGCTGGGCTGTCAGAGCCCAATGTGTCTTGTTTCACAAGAGAATTGCACGCAATCTTCAGGCCTTTTGTATCTTGTGTTTTATCCTGAGACCCACCTGTCTTTGAAAAAAACATTAAAAAGGCTTCTAGCAAGTATGTAGGTATAATTTTTTTTTCTATTAGGAGAGAAAAGTTGCAAACTTTGCATGCTAATTGTTGGAAAGGGAGGGCACAATGTTATATAAACTTGGAGCATGCAAAATGCGAGAGGAATGCGTTCTGTAATGACACATTTATTTGAATGAATGATCACGATCAAACAATGCACCTTAATTGTTTCTTTTCTTTAGAATAATCTTGCAGTCTGAGAAAAATTAATGTGACCTCCATGAAAATTGTCTCCAAACTTGAGTGTCTTAGTGTAAGATTTTAGCAAAGATTATATGCAGACAATTATTGGGAAAAATCGTAATTGCTATTTCCATACTAGCCTTGGCTTTGCCAAAACTGAACATACATTGCATCCTCAGAGATGCTATATATATATATAAATGGGTCACAAGACCAAAGGAAGGAAATTCTCTGACTTACTTGCCTACAAAATATCAATAACAGGCAAAAAAAAAAAAAAAAAAAAAGTGTAAATTCTCTCTGGAGTTGCTTTTCACTGATGCTGTTATATAGAACCATTATTGGCACTTTGTTTTCAAAGCTGATAATTAGTTCTTTAGGATTCCAGTACTTTCTGGCTTGCGCAAAATCTCTGTTGTACTCTGGGTGAATCCTATCTCTTCGTTAGTGTTCATTTGCAATTTCAGGATGCTATATGCTGCCCCTGACACAAATGTGTATCTCCTAATGGGACATGGCATCCCTGTCAGATAAAAGGTAGTGCATAATCTTTTTTGCCTATTTCTAACAGTGGGAGCAATTGTGGCATTAGTAAGCATTTATCAGAAAGTCATTCAGGTGGTATTGGAGTGCTGGAGGTGTTTTTGTTATACAGACTTGGTTTTAATATGTTATAAAAGGAAAATGCTCTATTCTAGTATTCAAGGAGGGATAAACAGATTAAAAGTTATGTTTGGGATGGGCACTTGTCACTACTGAAAATATCTGTGGATTCTCCAGGGAGTCTCCTCAACTCTGCCACATCTGTGTTAAAAGGAAACAACATCTGTACTGAAGAAATTGGAAGAGTTTCACAGCCATTTCAGTGTGACTTATTRTTTTACCACTTTTAAAGGATGCTGTACCTTTTTCAGAAAGGATAGGGCTATGAAAAGTAAATAAAACATTCTTGTATCCAAGAGTAAGAGAAGCAGTGGATGAGGAGGAGGAAGGAGAACCATACTGTAAATGTTGTAAGTTTTACCGCATGTAATGGCACAGAGCTGTTGATCCTGGCATGTTGGGGACCTTCTCTCCACTGTCCTGCTCCTTGGGGTCTGCTAATTCAGTGACCATGTCTCACAGTCTTCTTTGCACAGGTTTAAGTACCGAAAGTGCAAGAKAGCAGAGAATTAGATCCAGGTGTGAGATAGCTTCAAATACTTGGTAGGCTTGGTTTTCGATGCAAAGGTTTCACTGCCCACTGTAAACAAGGTCTGCAACGCACTCAGCAGCTGTTCCACTTGTTCGATAGTTTTCTTGGCTGAAATCTTTTTCCTTGTGCCTGAAAGAGCATCTTTAAGATTAACTGTGAAAAAAGATTTTTAAGATGTCTTATTTGCCCTCAACAGAAAGTTTCTATATTGGGAGACTGTGGGTCACAAAATGGGAGCTGTGGTTCAGGCTTGGTCATGGTGCTCCTAGCCTTTCCTCACTTGACTACACGGTAGCTTGAATTGATCATGGCAAGTAAATTGAAGCTGTTAGTTCATTTAATTGTCGATTCCATGTATGTGCTCTGAACCAGTCAATGATTTTTTTCTAAAGTGACTGATACTACATCACATAGCTGCTCACATGGCTGTTGGATGCATATTGATGGCACTAATGGAGTCACTGAGCCAAGCTCGCATCTAGCAATGTCACAGCTCCCTGGATATTGATCATGATGGCAATTTGTTCTGCAGCAGTGCTCGGAAAGCCCAGACAGTATCAGAATCCAATGTCCTAATTAGTAGATAGGATGACATGGCTCCAGGGCTGGAGAGGCTACATGTAACTTGAAGGAAAACAATAAAAAGCAAAAACAATGCTGTTGATGCTGATACAGGATGTACAGGCTAGTTTTACAGTCATTGAGATTCAGTGACACTTGGAATAACTTAAAAATAGTGAATGTAGTAATGGTATTTTAAATATTGAACTTTGTAATTGTATTTTAAT
This sequence comes from Apteryx rowi, assembly GCF_003343035.1. Classification (NCBI taxonomy): domain Eukaryota; kingdom Metazoa; phylum Chordata; class Aves; order Apterygiformes; family Apterygidae; genus Apteryx; species Apteryx rowi. The sequence continues at coordinate 185,203 of NW_020450932.1, read as the reverse complement.
TAAAAGAACTTAATAATGAACCTTGCTGGCCATTTTGAACCTAGTCAGTTTAAATGATTAATTTATTATGGACCAGGCAATAGAGAAGAATCTTGATGAATGTATGAAGGAAGAGCAGCAATCTTACAAGTTAGTCTAGGGAAAGTTTCATTTGACCTGAGTACAGCAACAGTCCCATTAGATCTGAAAGCATCTTGTAGAAAACAGCTGTTAGGTCACTAATCCACCTCATCCTGAAGACAGGATTTCTCTTTAGCAGTATTCTGGTCTAGAGATGTGTTTTCACATTATTTTGAAAGCTAACATTAATTTCACCCTATTTCTCCTCCTTTCACTCTCCTGTGCTGCTGTAAATAATCACTCAGGCTCTGGGATGTTTGCAGCCTTCCAGTATTTGTAGATTTACCACTTCTGATCACTGACAACCTGAGCCATATCTGAACTAGTGACCCAGAGGGGAAAAGCTGTGTATTCCATTATTGACCTTTTGAGAAACACATTACCCTTCTCCAACTCCTTTGCATCTAAAGAAAATTATTTTTCTCTATAGGCTCTTTTTCTTCCATGATTGCTCTCTCTTTGTCAAGTACTTTACTTAATAATGTCTTTAAGACATGATCCTGTGGAGCATACTGATCACCTTCATCAAGGATCAAGAGAGTGGAACAACTTGTAGCATCAGAAAATTATTCCCCCACATGTGCAATTGGATAAGATGGCATAGCTGAGACATCAGAGAATAATTCATTTCTCTTGCAGCAGAGACATTTGATTGTTATTTGCATTGATAATCACTTTCATCATTGTAAGAATTCATCTAGAAAACATGGTTCTATGTATAAAGAAAAAAATTGCCATTTCTGAGGGGAGATCAGTGATGATACTGCTGCACAAATGATCTAGGATGATGAGTAGTTTGCAACTCCTTAGTAGCGCATAAGGGAGGGAGAGAAAGGTGTCGGGGTGTTTCAAGTAGAAATGGCACAATGCATACTCTTCATATTTACATTGTGTTGGGATCAACTGCAGGGCCGAGAAACAAGAATTTGTTCTTTCTCAGAATAAACAAAGAAAAAAAATATATTCCATTGGGCCCTACTGGAAAAACACTTAGCTAATGAAGGTGATAACCCTATTGAAATGTTGAGAGTAAGTCCTGTTTCCCTGCCGGTTACTATGCTAAAGCAAGACCATTACTGGGATCATGCCAACATATAACCCAGCTTTAAAATTTTCAGCTCATAAGAAAGTAACTCCTTTTTTTCCTTTTTGAATAATTTTATGGATAGTATTTCCACAACTCAAACTGTAAACCTTTTATCAAATGATTTAAAAATGCTACTTTATTAATGTACCTAAGAAACAATAGGTATATTATAGTCTTTAGATACTTACACAGGATGTTACTTTAATGAGTAAATCTCCTTGTCACAAATCAGAATTACTTTGTAAGAATGATTGTTGTAAGGACTGATAATGTGATTAAGTGTTTTCAGGATCAGACTGCACTCTGTGTTGGAATTTTCTCTGAGTTGATGGTTCCTCCAGCTAGTCATTAACTGTCAGGAAAGCCCTCCTTATTGATTATTATTGCATATTAATGGCTCTATCAGATATTTATTTTGCAAGTTTCTTGGTTGTTTTTTCTTTGTTGATTTCTCCCAGGGGTGGATGAACTGCAGGAGAAGTGGAAATAGTCACTCCTCTTCTGCTAGGTCTGGATATTTAAAAGTGTTTTCAAAGTATTAGATCTATTACACTAGCATTTGGGGCAGGCATTTAAATTCCAATAACAGTGGCTGCAAGACTTTCATAACATTCATGTGAACTCAGAAAACAGCTAGGTGGACCATGACAAAGATACTAATGTGTAAGGAATCACAGAAGATCAAATTTCCAGTAGAGTTCTAGATACCAGTCTTTAGTGCTGTCCACAAAGAAGTCAAAACTACATATGGAAATCAAACTGCATGTTTTTAGCTATGAGCATTGTGTATGCAAATGTAAATTTAGCAGGCATAAGTTTGGTAGTCCCCTTTAATTTGGCCATGCCGGTATCTGAGAAGCGATTGGATGGGTTTATTTGTGTTCCATATATGTTATAATTGCTGCATCACATTATAAACAAAGCCATTAACTGAAACATATCTACATTTACTGAAATGAGTTTCATTCATTGAGGACATTGGGGCACACTGAATGCCTTTTTACTTTGTGTAAAGATAGCAATAAATCTTGCACATTTGCTAATATTTAAATCAAACTTTAAAGTTAACCCAAATGACTACTTTGATGGAGAAGTAGGCTTTATGCATTCAACTAAAATTCTCTCTCTTTTTTTTTTTTTAAAACACAAATGCTCCTTTGTTGCAGATTTATTTTTGATAGGGTCTTGTACAAATACCTGGTCTTCAGGAATAAATGGCAGGATTTTAGAGTTGTTGTTTGAAGCCAGCATATAAGGATGCCTTATATGTCATGGCTATGCTGCCTCACATGCACTTGGACAAAAAGGACTTGAAATATTGCTGGACCAAACCTGCAACAAACTCTCTGATATGTCACTGGACGTTATGCATGTGAAGCTACTTCAGAATGGAGCTCATAATCCTGGACCTCTTTTCATGAGAAGCTCAATGTGGGAAGATTCTTCATAAAACAAATCAGAACAGAGGACTTGTAACAGTCCATGGAGTTGCATACTTTGCAGGGTTGCTGTTGGGGCAGCACAAGGCTGGACAGCAAATCATAATTTAACATTATGTCTGTGTACCAGGATTTGTACAAATTTCACTCTTCTGCAGTTGAATCCAAAAAATAATCTGTGGAGCAAACTAACTTCAGTGAGGGAGGATGTTCACGTAGTGATTTTGCAGCCTTGTCTAAGATAAAATGTTGAATGGAAGATATTTATAGAGTTATCATCTCTGCTTATGGCTCTGTCAAATTTGTGTTACCAACCCAACAAACTTAAACATGATGCAACAATTGCCGACATTAAAAATCTCAGTAATTATGACCCAATTTATAGATACTTTTTTTTGCTCAGAAAAAAGTCTGGTATTGAACTATTGGAGAATTAAAACACTTGTTAAGAACATTTGACTTCACAAAGTTCTTTTTTTGGAAGCACTTATTGGAATCACTAGTTTTTACACATCAGACGCTACGAATCCAAAACAGATTCTAAAAATAAAGCTACTCATTACCTGGTAAGAACTGTTACAACTGATTATCTTTATGCCCACACTATGAACTTCAGAAGCCTACTTTTTATACAAGTACTTTCATATGAATTTTCAAACAATGGACAAAATAATTCAAGGCTTGCTGCCTTCATTTGGAAGATAATTTGGATGAAAGTAGGATGTGCAAAATCTATTCCTGAGTAAGTCCATGAGCAGACAGTTCTAATTCTAGAACCAGAATGTCTTCTTGTTTCACTTAATATATTTTGAAAATAGAAGTGTTTAGCTTAATCCTTCATTGAACTGGAACAGGTCCACTTATTCCAGTACACCTGTGAGTTATGCTGGAAAAGGAGTAGCTTTTCTGAATAACTACCTGACACTCGTTTCAGAAATATTTTTCCAGCTACTTTAGATCTGATTCAGATCTCAGTTGTCATACATTATAGCCTTCCAAATCTCAATTCTAAATTTTGCAATGATCTCAACAAATAAAAAACTCAGTGTTAAAAACTTGCAAGACTGAACTCCAAAACTTAATCTAAACTGTGCTGAATGTTTGTGATACAATATAACTTAGATTTTGTGGTTTTGATGAATCTCAAGCTATGATAAATTCTTTTTTGGCCTTAGAAATGGTAGCTGCAGTATTCTTTAAAGTAAACATGACAGTTATGATCGTCATTATTTGAACAAATTCATTATTAATTGTTTTGGTACATAGGAAAAGTAGGCATGTGCGCAAGTTCCATCAATCTCCTTTAAATGGTGCCACAACTTAGAAAAGATTGTCTGAATCAGGACTTGAGATTGTTAGTTCTAAGGAGCAAGACTTGTATCTCCCCATGTTTGAACTGCTCTTAGCAAACTAGAACTGTAATAAGGTTGAGGACTCAAGGCACAATTGCAAAATATTATATAAACACTATTTGGCCACTCACTAGCCTGGATTCTGAGAATTAAAAAGAAAATCCTTGGACTTAGTCACTTAAAGAGAATAAATCATTATTTTGATTTTTTTTTTTTTTGGGGGGGGGGGAGAACTTCAGGTCCTTACCTAGTTTTTAAAATGGTGGATGAACATACCTGGATTACCTTGAAGGTCCAATATTCTGCGTTTTGGACATTTCAAGCTGCTGTCCTGTTTAAATTCCAAATCATTACCTTAACAAATACGAACTTTAACATAAGCATTGTCAATAGGGAGGAAGAAATTCCACTGCATTGTATATCTAGAAATAGGAAAAGCTACAGAATGCAAACATAAATTTTTTAATTCAACATTCCTTAATTAAAAAAAAAMCACACCACCAAAAATCCCCTCCCCCTGACATGCTTGCAAAAACTAGGTCTGAATTCCCAGTGGGAATAATAAGCAACAGCAAGAATGAATGCTGGGAGAGAAGAATGCAATTGTATTAGACTCCATCACAATGGGAGGTAAACCCAAACCATTTATAAAAGGTAAATGCTGGCAGAACACAGGGAGCTCAGAGCACCACACTGCAGGTGTGATTTATGAGGCTGGGGACTGGCTATAAATCAAACCCTTTTGTTTTAAATAGTCCTGCTTCAATGCAGGAGATCAGTTTACATGTAGAGGAAATGGTGAAAAAAAAAAGCAGTACGTTGCATCCCAAGAATATTAGAGAATCAAATTTACAACGTGACTATCAGTACTACATGCAGGCAATAGATATCTGATGCACAATTTAACGAATGCTCCCATTGCTTGAACAGAGTGCCCTAATCCAGCAACTCAAGTTTATGTTTATATGTATTAATTTTGTGATCTATTTTATGAGACCAGCTTTTAAAATCATTGCCCTTATGATCAGGAATGCCTTGGCTATTCTTGCTAACTGGCCAGAGCTGTCCCTTTATGTCGCCAAAGGCACTTTCTGTTTCTGTTATCCATATTTTTCGTTAATTATAAAGGTTTATAATTAATTATTTAGCATCTCATTATTTAGCGGCCTTGCTCTGTGGCAATGGGTGGACAAAACAATTAATTCCTAAGGACTCAAGTAGGAAGTAAGGCTCCTGGAATCTTCCACATGATGACAGGAAAATACACACCTCTGGCAAGCAAAAGCGCGTTTCTCCTTCCATTTTTTGCTAAATAGACTTACATAAGGAGTTTGTCATATTAAATAGAAGGAAATTTAAAGGTAATGGTTTAAAAGCAAAATGATCTTTTCTGCTCTGCTTTCCCGATCTTCCAGGGCTTATCTTGGCTGCATGTTTGCATTCATTCTGAATGCATACCACTAGAGCAAACTATATGCCTGAAACCACACTGCTGTGTCCTGCAACGTGGGCCAGAGAAGCACGTAGAAAAGCTGAGGGAGGACAAAAAGCCTGTATAATATGAGGAACAGCAGTTTTATTAGTTTTCAAAGAAATTATTAATGAAACAAAAGCTGAGGGCATGCCACTTAAACGTATTCTATTCATTTGGTGTAGTGGTATTATATCCGTAATGATTTAGCTATGTGAAAAGTTACCTTAAATTCACTGATAGGCAGAGTGCCTTTATTTCAGCAAAGGGCCAAGAGACAGCTTGTATTGCAATGCTTTATCACAATTCAATTACTTTCCAGAGTCCAAAATGCAAACGCTATACAAACACATGAGCACAATTTCCAGGATCTTTCTGAAGCTCTGATATTGCTGTAGCCAGCAACAGCTATTGCTGAAGGCATTAATATCACTTGCTAGTGTGAGGAAAGTATCATTTCACTGAATCATTGTTTTTTTTATTTATTTATTATTATACAAACACATCTAGTGCCATAAATTTATGGGATACTCTATAAATGTAAAAACATATTCCCTGCCCAGTAGAGCTTGCAATTTAAATCGGACCAATATATGAAAAGATATATTGATGATGAACACAGAAAAAAATATGACTGAAAGTGCTTTTATCTATTTCTTGAATCAGACCAGATTTCCGTAGGATAATAGGCTAGACTTTTAAGAGTATTTGGGCTTTTATTTTCCAAATAGTGGTGTGCTTCAACGTCTTAAAAAATATGGTCATTATACTAGTAAATATAGTGTGAAATCTAATGCTTTTATAAATATCTACACAAAAAAACCCACATCCTGTGGGAGAAGAGCAAAGGTAGCTTTGTGCCTTATGTCTTATGAATCTTTTCCTGGACACTAGAGGCAATTTAGATAGCCCTGAAAGGGGTCTACCCAAGTTGTGTAGTCCTCTCAGGTTGCAGTGCCATCTGTAATCTTTATAACACTCTATGTCTTAACTGTGTTCCTGAAAACCCTTTCCATCTTAGTTTTTCTTCTAGGCATACCCCCTTCTGTCTTATTTCTTTCTGTATATTGTCCTGAGAGAGAAATACTTTTGTAGGCCAGAACTAGAGTTTTAAAACCTGTTTTTGAAAGCTCTTTTGCCTTTTACAAAAATAAAGATGTCACTCAGGAGACCTTATTACAACAGTCAAGAAAAAATATAATTAAAGCTTATTTAAAGACTGAATTTCTTTGCCATTGTAAAGGTTAAATACATGGAAAAATAATAGAAAAAAACCCTTTTATATAGCAGAAAGAGTAATGAAGGGTTTACATCTGCAGCCTCGAAGAAGAGGAGAGGCTGTGGGTTTTCCTGTGTACGGTCATCAGGAGTAGCTGGTAATTACCAAGTTCAAAGTCCATTGTCTTCCTTATAAAGCCAACTGGTTTTCTGGGGTTGTTTCAGAGTGACATGACGTCTGATCACTCTGTTCCTTTTATGGGTCTTCTTGATACGCATTGAATCCTGACCAGGGATGGGAAGTAATTTTTGTGAACATATTTACAGAATCATGTGTAATAGATCTAGCAAGGAGTGAAGGCTGGTAATTGTGACTGATGTAGTACCTTGGAGAAAAGAAATCTGAATATTGGTCTCTGAGGAGGCTGAGTGAGGTAATAATGGGTTTCATTGCCCAGTCAAAACTGACAGAAGGAGAGGTGATTTTGCTCCTCATTTGTGCTCAGAGGATGGGAGGCAGCATGCATTTTACATGTATGTGGTAGGCAGTAGGGCAGACTACTCAGCGATCCAGGAGGCATTCTGCTACATTACAAAGGTCTCCTGCAAAGCTGATGTATATTTTTTCCTATTGCAGGGAGTTAAAATCACAGAAGAACTTTTTGTATTCTGTGGCTGACAAAAGGAATGTCCTGAATTTGTTCTAATGACATGATTTTACTTTCAGGTAGGTGTTGGAATGTACAAATCATTTCAAAATGTCTGCTATAATGGTTGCAAATGTGTAATGATCCATCAGAGCCTATATACACAAGCAGCGTAGTCTGTGCGGGCTGTATAAAGAGGAGAATTCATGAACTTTGCTTCTTAAACCATAACCTTCCACATAGGAAGCTCAACTAGGTCACATACGTGTCTGATACAAATCTGATAGCCTGTCTAGTAACCAGGAGTGGCCCACAGATGTGTATCCAGGTTCATCATATGTGTTTGTACATTTTCTGAGATATTACAGATAGAGAGTGTATATCAGAGCCTAAAATCTGACCTTAAAAAGTAGATGTCTTCTAAGATTGTATTCAGCTTCCTTGTGATAAGAATTAGCTTTCCAACTTAATCAGCATTTGCGAATTGATTCAGCAAAGCATTGAAGATGTGCTTAAGGCAATCTCTATTCAGCAAAACTTTTAACTTTAAATACATGCTTCAGGAATGGAGATTAAAATTAAATGTAGGTTTATGTGCTTAGCAAATTTGGTCTCAACTCAGTGGGGCTCCAGCTGGGAAAATTAGTCATGATTGTGTGGTTCATAGTGCAAGATTTCTCCATTTGTACTGAGAGAAGGACTGGCACAGAGGGCGTCACTGGAAACTACAAATACTGGTGAACAGTTAGCAGGAGATTTTAGAATCCTTTGTTAAATAATAGCTAAACACGTGAATACGTATAAATTAAGCAGAAGTATTGTTGAACATTAGGATTATAAATAAATTTTTTGGAAGACTGTCATTTCAGTGTCAAAATTATGTGAAACATTTGTAATTCAGAAAAAGTTTACAGTCATCTGTAACCCTCAGGGTTCATTTTATGCCTGTAGACAGACATTGCCTTTCTAAGTTGCTTTTCCAAGATTCTATTTTTGCAAAAATGTAAAGAAGTGAACAAATAGGTAAACACACCTTTTTTGATGTGTTCCTGACATGGCAGTGTTGGATACAATAAAGACATAAGGAATCAGAATGATTGAGCTTTGGAGATTGCCCTGTAATTAGATCTTAATGTATATTAGAAATACCATCTTCAACTGAGCTGTTACTACAGTTCTGCAACATCCGTTTCACAAAGACGCTTGCAGTCTGAACACGGGCCCTCTTTCACTTCAACCCATCATTGACAGCAGCAGTATCTCACTTCCTCTCCTGCTGTATGCAGACCAGAAACGGCGCTATCTCCTCGCCACTGTAAACTGAAGAACCCAATCATCCTTATCTGCTCTCCAAAATGTGCACTGTGAGGAATGTCCCACAAATGGTAACTTCCTGATGTGACTCAAATGCCCCATCATAAGATCAGTGCATGGCTCCTGAATTTTAAAAGTGTGCCTTTTTTTAGCATTGATATGAAATATATTCTTTTATATAAGAAGTTCATTAGTTGAACAGTGTTGTTTCACAGCATTGTGGGAATTGGTATTGCAGATAAGAGCGATTTCTGGTCTGGTGCCTATCTTCAAATTTGCCAGTGGGTAAAACTGTAACAACCTGGCAATGGGGAAGATTCTTTAAAAGCTTTGATTAGGCCTCAATGCATGTCATAATTTCTGTCCTTTAATATACCTCTGATAAATTGTTATCATTGTCCAGTGATTTATAAGGTCTGAGATGAGCTGTCCAGTGGGGATGTAACAGGGATGGTGGACCATATCCTGGGGCCTGATAGAAGCCTGAAGGAAATTCCATCTGGCCTTTACTCCCTCTTCTTTCTTCCATTTGATTTGAGCCAGGGATGTCAGAGAGGAGAAGCAAATAGATTACAAGTGATTCTGTTGGAACTTGCCATTTAAGGCAGTACAAAAGGCAGCATGAAATATTAGATGCAGGGTAGAATGATTTTGGAGCAGAAGTCTAGGTATATGTAATTATGTATACGTGTATGTTTGTGTAATAGGTGCGAAGGATATAGAACAGGGTAAGCAAACTATTGCAGGAAAGAAGAAGGGAGACATAAAATAAAAAGGTTTGAGAACCCTGTCCTAATTATTGTATATGACATTCATTTAAATTTCCAATTAAGCGTGGGCTAGTGAATATCTTACGGACATGGATTCTGCTGATTGCATGCACATTACGGGAAAGAACATATTTTGCTAGTTTTAAATTATTTATTTAATCTCCTTTTTAAGTTTCATTTATATTTCCTTTTTTTTCCACTAACCCAGGGAAGAATTTATTTTCTAAACCTCAGAAATTAGGGAATTTTTCTATTAATTCATCTACCATACCCGCTGTTGGTAAGATTATGTTTTTTTTCCTTATGTGTTGTAATCAGTGTTTGGTCCAGATTAGTTCTAAGTGACAGAAGAATAGAAACCCCCCTACTTTTCAAAACCTGCTCCATAATTTTATAGACAGTGTATATTCAAGTCACAGTCTCTATCTGTGTAAAATTTGGAATAAATGTATTGAAGTCAACAAAGCTGTTTTAGTTTAACATAATGTAATAATAGACTCTGTCCTTGAACTCCATCTATCATTCCAGCACTCGTTAGGCATTCTGGTTTTGTTCATAGTAGGAGCCATCATAAAGAAATTGATTTMTCTCTGCTCACTCATCCAATTTATTATAAGAAACTCCATGTTCATTTGCCCATTACACAGCATTTTGTGGGGTGAGAAAGAAACAAGCCAAAAGAAATCAGCAGAAGAAATAGTTGTCATACTGGGTGAGACTCTGCTCTTATTTATATTGGTATGAATACAGAACAGCTCTACTTCTCTCAGAGGAGTTCATTTGTGTTTTGTTGGATGAGACTGGCTGCAGGTTATACTCTGAACCCCAATACGCACCCTCTCTACCCCTATTTGCTGCATTCTCCTGACTTACAAAGGAGACTTCTCATGATCCTGTAGCCTATGTGTTGTTATGATTTCCATTACTTCTGCTGTTCTTCCCCTCCTTCCTTGCTAGTTGTGTTCCCCCAGTTGGGCAGTCAAATTGTGCGTCCTCCAAGCCTGTTAGTGCTGCACTATGAATAGGCTGGGAAGCAATATTGTTGGAGCAAAGCAGTTGGCACACTCCTCTTTCCCCTCCCTGGTGACAAAGTTGTTCATGACCACAGTGCACCTGGTCTCCATTATCTGGAGAGCATGACCCTGGAGTTGTTTCTGCGTCTGGGTTCCTCACATGGTTGCACAAAGCATGGTGTGTTTCAGTAAGGGCACCGCGATAAGTTTGTTGAACGTCGTACAAAGGCAATGACAGACAACGAGAGACCTCTCCTGCTGCCTTGCTCTGCTCCATGAACAAAGCACAGCTCTTGGTGGAGAGAACTTAAAAAGTTTCTGCACAGTTGGCTCAGTTAGAAATTTGCAGTCAGGAATGTGTTAGCTGGTAAATTTGTAAGCTGTGAATTGCGTAGAGACTTGACATGACAGTAGATGAAGTGATCCTGTGGTAGTTTTGCTTTTCCTTAATTCCATTAATTGACTTTCTATTTAGCCACATCAAATCACCTTCCCAACCACAATTTCAGGGCCTTACAGAAGTTGCCTTCACTTCCATGTCACCTTCCAGTACTGCTTTACCAGCTTCGTGTCTGTCCCCTATATATAGCTGTGTGCTTTCTGTCATGTATCCCTGGAACAGTTTTTCTCCAGAAAACTGACCTGCTTCTCAATACCAGTAATTCTTTGCTGACTGACCATCTTTTTCTTGCCTTCTCAATTTAGCATCATTAGGCCTTTAAATCATGAAATAACTTGTTCTGGTTTGTCATGGATGCTGTATATTTATACCAGTTGGGTGGACTAAGCTCAGTACTATTCATGCAGTGTTTTGTTTTTGAAAACTGCATGTACAGGATCCCCATAAACCATTATAAAGGCTCTGAATATATCCTAATTTCAAAGGTGTGAGGATAGCAGCCGAATCAAATACTTCATGGCATAACCACAGTGAAAATAATTACAGCAGTCCTTTGCAGCACTTGTAGATACTGCAGAAGTATTCATGCACTTGTGTTATTCGGGGCAGGGCAGGAATCTGTTTGGAAATTGTGGATAATGGTTTTGATTTAATTCATATTGCAGAGACTTTCCCTTTGGAGTGATGATTTGTCCAAGGCTTAGAATGACTCAAGTAAGAGTTTTACACAAATATCAAGCTGTTATTTAAAATGTGTCACAGCACTGGTAAAGCACCTCTGGCTGAGATTTCAAGTTTGTGGTGCACTCTCAAGCTCCATTTTGGCGGGGTCATTTGAAACACGGGCTCTTCCTTTGGCTTCTCTGGCAATTTTCCAATAAATAGTCTGTCTGCSTGTTATACTTTCACAGCTGTATTAGCCCCTTCGGTCTCCCCACCAAGCTCCTGATTAACGTAAGCTCATCATTTCTGAGAACTTCAATCCTACTGGAAAAGTGAGTTTACAATTTATTCTGCAGGGATGTGACAGCTGATAGCAAACAGACAAACACTCTTTGCACTCCAGTCACTTTTTACTGAAATAGCACAAGAAGTACATACACACATACATGTATACATATATATGTATGCATGCATATTTATGAACACAAAATGCATATTTATGTACAAAAATGTGTCTGCATCTTTCTCTCTCTAAAAAGGAGAAAAAAAATATATACACGCACACACACACAAACTCATTGCCTTTTCTTTCGTCTGTTGCTTACCACTCCCAAGGGGTCTTTATGCCTATGTCAGTCTTCTAAGGAGTTTGCAGTCCTCATGTGGTGCACAGCTTTGCCTCTGAATCACAGGCGCGTTTTGATTTGGTTGCTACTTCCTTACTTGGCCTACTGCCTGCTCCATCTCTTTGTCTTTATTTCTTTGTTGCTTAGCTTGCTCTCCCTAGCTTCTTAATCTCCGTGATTTTATCAAAGCAAAGCATGTGCTTCTGTAGGATCATATCAATGCTTCATTTCATTCTTCTGCCTTTAGGAAAATTCCCATGCTGTAGTTGCAGCACCCGGTAGAGATAAACTGACTTTTCCTAGATTTCAGCCTTCTCATTACCCTGCCCAGGTGCCCAGTCAACAACCCTTACAAGAGTTTTTTCAAAGATAGATTTTTGGCCCCTCTTCTGTGCTTATTAACACAGAGTGGATTGAACAAAGATGTGACGAAGACAGCCTGACATACAAGTGCAAATAATTCCTACAATGAAGCTAGGATTTTTTAGGATGTATAGACATGTGCTGCATGACTCCTAAAAGATTTTTGAAAAAAGATTGACCTAGGAGAAATACAAAGCCCTGGACTAAATTAGTAACTCAGAAAAAAGCATTGAGCTCTCCAGTTACAAAAAAACCCTCTTAACCAATGCAGCATAGGAACAGTTTTCACTTTCATGAAGCAAACAGGAGTTTCAGGAGTAACTCAGTTTCAAATGAGCCGTATTTGACACGCAAACTCAAACTGAAACCCGAGTGGAGTGTTTGTGAATGCACTTGGGTTGAAACTGAAGAAAAGCTTTCCATGAATTGCTGTAAATGGAAACCGCTGTGTTAACCTAGATGGGTGCCCTACTTCCCAGCTGAGATAACTCTTTGCGCTCACTCCCCATGGACTAGCGTGAAGCTGTTAGAGATAACCTTGAGTAAAGGCCTCTGCCCCAGATACAACACTGGGAAGGATTTGTGATTCACATGCAAACCATTCTTTGCTTCTCTCTTATGCTGGGTGGAAGATGAGGGAGTTACAAATTCCTGTAAGCTGTGTCCTTTCTTCTCCTTGCCAACTGCTCTTGGCGCAGTCTTGTCTCCATCCTGCCTATGCTACTGGGGTATCCAGACTCTGTGGGCAGCGTGTTCCCCAGCAAGCTATGGGTTGCAGACCTAACTTATATGTTCTGTGCCTATATTTCCAGGGGCTGTCTGTGCAGTAGCTTTTCAAGGAAAGTTAAGTCTCATTTAATTTTTTTCACCGTTTCATTTTTACAGAAAAGTAGAAAGGTTATAAAGGTTACAAAATTCCTTTTTTTTTTTTTCCGTCTCTTGTAGTCTATAGCTATTCCTATAAGTGCAGCTGCTGTTGGGTGAAAAGCAAAAGGTGTTTAACAATACACGAAAGCCTCACACTGTGTTTATTGCCACTGTGCTAAGGAAAATGTTACACTTAGTGCTGCAGGTTTATAACACAGCAAAGGATCTTTTCTTCTAAGCCTGTGGCAAATTTTTATTTTTAGGGCACTTTCTAAGGTTGTAGAAATATCAGATAACTGCAGCAGTTATGTGTTTAATATCTTCCTATGGTAGGTTTTAATTGTTTCTGATGGAGAATTCAGCTATTTTTTTCATGAAACTTAGGGAACTTTTAGACCTTCTGAGTGATTTCACTATTAGTTTAAGTCTGAGCAGATTCCAATATATGTCAGTAGTTTTGATTTGTCATGATCATTGCACAGCAGCACCAGTGCTGACTGAATGAAGTAGGAAAAAGTGCAAAGACTGAAGTCAGTGCTAAGATTTGTGTCTGCTTTATTGCTACCCCTCTTGCTCCTGCCAAATCCTATCTGTCTGTATTTGAAATCAGCTGTCCAGCCTGCTGTTGGTCAAACTTCACCCAGGTGGTGTTTTCCAAATCTACATGTTAGAAGAATTTATATTAATATTGCGAGTATCTCACCATGCTACTGATAACACCAAGCTACTACACAGAGAGAAATTGCGACAAAATCAGTGAAAAATCAAACAATACTAACTTTCACAGAATCACAGAATGGATGAAATCGGTTGGAAGAGACCTCTGGAGATCATCTAGTCCAACCCCTCTGCACAAAGCAGGGTCAGCTAGAGCAGGGCTCAGTATTGTGTCCAGTTGGATTCTGAATATGTCCAAAGATGGAGACTCCACAACCTCTTCCAGTGTTTGACCACCTTCCAGGAAAAGAGTTTTTTCTTATGTTTAAATGGAATTTCCTGTATGTCAATTTGTGCCCTTTGCCTCTTGTCCTGTCACTGGGTACCACTGAGAAGAGTCTGGCTCCTTCTTCTTCACCCCCGACCCCCAGGTATTTATACGCCTTGATAAGATTCCTTCTGAGCCTTCTGCAGGCTGAAGAGTCCCAGCTCTCTCAGCCTTTCCTTGTATGACAGGTGCTCCAGTCCCTTCATCATCTTTGTGCCTGGACTTGCTCCAGTATGTCCATGTCTATCTTATTCTGGGGAGACCAGAACTGGACACAGCACTCCAGATGGGTCTTGCCAGTGCTGAGCAGAAGGGAATGACCACTTCTCTTGACCTGCTGGCAATGGTCTTCCAGCCCAAGAGGCTGTTAGCCTGCTTTGCCACAGGGGCATGTTCCTTGCTCATGGTCAACCTGTTGCCCACTGGCACCCCCAGGTCCTTTTCTGCAAAGATGCTCTCCAGCTGGTTGACCCCCAGCCTGTCCTGGTGCTTGGAGTTTTTCCTTCCCACGTGCGGGACTTTGCATTTCTCTTCATTGAACTTCACGAGATTCCTATTAGCCCATTTCTCCAGCCTGTTGAGGTCCCTTTGAATGGAAGCACACCCATCTGGTCTATCAGCTACTCCTCCCTGTTTTGTATCTGCAAACTTGCTGAGGGTGCACTCTGTCCCATCATCAAGGTCATTAATGAAGACTTTAAACAGTATAGGGCCCAGTATTGACCTCTGGGTTACAGCAGTTACAACACTTGTGACTGGTCTCCACCTGGACTTCATGCCACTGATCACAACCCTTCTGAAACTGGCAGTTCAGAGAGTTTCCAGTCTACCTCACTGTACATTTATCTAGTCCATACTTCATCAGTTTGTCTATGAAAATATTATGGGAGACAGTGTTGAAAGCCTTACTAAAGTCAAGACTTTCAGATCTGATCCTGCAAGGAAGACTTTCTTTTGTGAGTTATACCACTGTTGAGGTCTGATGTCCTGGACAAATGGCAAAGTCTCTTTCTGTGTCTTTCATAAGGCTGAACCTGAAATTTGCAAAGCTATATAGAAAGACAGGGGGAATGATCTTTCAYAGAAAATATTTTAATGCTGTCAAGTATTAGTAGTTTACATAATAAGATTGAGAAGTGAGAGTTAGGGCCAGACCATTGATACAAAATATGTAAAATATAAAAATGACATAAAAATATTTAGAAAAACAGAGCAGTTTGTTAAAGCTTTTGAAATTTATTGAACTTAGTGTCTGTGTATGTTAAACAAGTACAGTTTACCTTTAAGAGGAAAGGCTCTGCAGTGGGCATTTAGCTAGATTTGTACACCTACACACTGCAGATGGTTTAGTTTTATAAGAGATGAAACTGCATTTGGTGGAACTGATTAAATATAAAAACACCACCATCTGCCATTTATTCTAATATAAAATGGTCTGGGCAGATGCTGACATCTTTTGAGATGATTGATTCATCTCTGACAAGCGAAGATTCTCGGAGGGTTCCAGCTGCCCACTGCTCACACAATACCCGTTTACAAGAGTAAACGCCAATCACGGCACTTTGATTTGGATGTAGCAGGTGAACGAAGGGCATTTTAATAACCAGCAGCCTGGAATTTCTAAGTACATTGATGGTGTTTTTTTTCCCCCCTCTCTTACACTTCTGGCCCCCATTTAACTGTAAGAATTTTTTATGCACACTGTATACTGTATTGAAGCACAGCTATCCTAGCACGGTGATAACTGGAAGAGTGTCAATTTCTGGCACAAATAGCTTGCTTTCATTTTTCAGAGTGGGAAACCATCAGATACTCTCCACATATGCTATTCATTTTAAAATTACGTTTTGCAAAGTGTCCACCAGGGTTACATTTAAACTTCCTGGAGTATTATTTATTGAGTATGACACCAAATGCTTTGTAATAACTTAAATAACAGATGTACACCTTGTTTTATTTGATAACATTGACACTCTGTACTGCCATATGCTTTATGGGAGCTCACAGTAGCATCATCTTTTTAAAAGATTTTGTTCGAACTTTTCAGAACATGCATGATAAGTTATGGAAGAACACATTTAAAAATACTCAGGGCTGGATTGTGACATCCTTACCCACACTAAATAGCAGTTTGCACCAGGAGTAAGTCCTCTTGTAGGCGGTAACTTCAGTGGACTTTGGGTCAGTCTCCAAGTGGGAGTAAGGGCAGTACAATTGGCCATCGTGCAATAAGGAYGCAGATCGAGTCAATCATAGAGTTGCAAGTATATAAACCACAGGATTTGTTCAAAAGATCTTAAAATAGAATTCTCTCTTTGTATATGTAAAATGTAATCTCTGACTGTGTCCCCCACTCAAAAGTATCACTTAGAACAGCTTCTTCACTATAAAAAAATCAGTTAAAAAAGGAAAAGGGTCTGTTTATATGAAATAACACCCAAAATGTGACAGTTTAGTGTTGTGCTGGCAGAGAAGTGTATGGTATGTATATATAAGTTTGGTCAGAGGGATACTGAAGGCATTGTACTGTCATTTGCTGTAGAATATATCTGGAATAACTCCAACAAAGTCTGGAATAACCCTATTGTAAAGGGAAGAAGTTAGTCCTACAGTATGGGTAAGAAAACACTCTGTGGAGTATTTTTTAAATATGGAGAAGAGCTAAAACCTATTCAAAAAAGAATGGATTCTTATCATTGGTACAGAATATTTTCTCCTCACCTGTTGCTGAAGGCAAAGCTATAGATAATGTCATTTAATTGTTTTAAAAGGTAAGGAGAAAAAAATAAAGTCAGCGAGATCCTTATCTGGTGTAAATTGGGGTTTGAAGTCAGTGAAGCTAATCTTATTTATGTTGGTTGTACATCTGGGCCAGAGGATTCAGAAATGATATTCCTCCTGCTTCTCTTCATATTAACCCTTTCTTTACTATTATTTTTTGAGTGAATGTGATGTTTCCTTCATTTAAAACCTAAGATTCTTCACATTTACCTCAGCCCTCTTTTTCCCCAGGTACCTTTTCTCCAGGAAAAGGCAATCTGGCATCTTGCCTGAGAATAACCTTAGCTGCCCTTCCTAGATATTGGTTTGTAGAAGGCACTGATGAGTGCCTTCCCCTGTGAAACGGGGACTCTCCCATCAGACAGAGCAACTGTGTTTTTTCATCTAATGGTCTGGGAAGCCAGGTTCTTGGAATTGCTTATGAGGCTGGATTTCTGCTTTGAGAGAGCAATGTTTATGTTGAAATGCAACACCTTAATTTGAATGTTCAAAAAGTTTAATTTGAAACAATGAAACAGAATCTAGAAAATAAGTTTATTTTTGAAGTGGAAAAGAAAATCAGAATCCTAATAAATATACRGTACTTAATATATGGAATGCATAGCTGACTTCAGGGAAAAGATTTTTTTCTCCATTTTGGCTCCATTTTGGCTCTTATTTCTTCTGACATAGAAACATAATACAAATCTAAAGTGTCTAATCCAAGAAACAGCCACCAGAACCTTTATAATGCTAATGATCGTACTGTTCTGTAGTGCCTTGCTTCCAGAAGGGTCCCCAAGTGCTATACAAATTATATGTGGCTACATGAATCACTTCCCACACCACTGAATTACAGGCAGCTCGGGGGGGTGGAATGCCTTTCCACCAGTGCACAGCGGCATTACCCAACATTTTGGGACAGCAAGCAGAAAATACAAAGGAAACAAAATGACAAAATATGAAGAGAGGAAACTGATCAAAATGAAAATTCAAAGATTGCTGAGGAAAAGGTTAAAATCAACTCTGTTCTTCCTTTGACAATGTCAGCAGAGCTGGTGGTGCATATTATTGTTGGTATCTGTAGCTGACCTCCAAAATACTTGTCAAGAGAGTTCCCAGGTCTTGGGCCAGGGTATCTCAGCAGGCAACACCACTAGCCTGTGTTTCTGGATCAAGCCAGAGCAGAGACCCTTTCTCCCCGTGTCTCTCCCTCCCACATGCCGAAGTTTCCACAGAAAGAGGCCTGGTAGAAGGGCCCTGTGGTACATACGCCCTGGCTGATTGCTCTGAGGACCTTGCCAAGGGGTTGTGCTGCCTGGGCAGTCGAGCTGAGGCCAATGAGAATCACTCAAAGCCAAAAAACTGCAGAGAGAAAAGTGAAATAGTGTGTGTGTGCAGGCTTCCCTCACCTGTCCCAGCGAGGCATACCAAGCGCTTCGGCCTCCCCGCTACCTGCGATGCTTTCAGGGAGATGGTCCATGCGGACAGGGTGCTCTCAGTGTGCCTGAAGCAGAGGCGAGTTTGTCTCCTGTGCTGCCTGCCACCCTCCCAGCCGCACAAGTGCCGAGTGGCAGTGTTGACTCTTGGAGCTGGAGTAGTGTTAAAATTGTACATTGCCGCTGCCGTTGGTGGGAGTGCTCRCCTGGCTCTCGGTGCTTTGTTCAGAGCCAGCTGGAGAAAGGGGAGAAAGGGGAGGAAGGAGGGAGCAAAGAGAGGAGAGTTTCCCAAAAAAACAATTCAACAAAAATGAACAGCCTTCTATTATCCCATTTTTTTCCTGCTTTAAAAAAAAGTTTTGGATTTCTCATAAAAGTTTAGAAATGGATACCATTTTTTTCTCCTCAGGCTCTTAGGACTGAAAGTTGAAACATAAAAAAAGAAACCCTGCCTCATTCTGTCTGATCTTATGTCAGCTGAATTTGACTGATAAAGCTAAAACTTGCAGTAGAACTGAGTTTTGAGATTGGGGGTTTTATGTGAGAAGCACTAGATTATTGTGATTACAACTGCTGGTTCCCACCTAAATTTGGTTAAATTGCCATTTGTTATGTTGAAAAGACAGTTTTTCAAAGGGAAACTTGCAATTCAGTCTTGTAAGAAATCATGTTGGGCTGATCATTTCCAGAGCCTGTCTGAATATTGTGGTGGTGACAGTGCTGATAGTTTGTGCTTAATAGTTCCTTCACTTAAGAGAGAGATGCTAGATAATTAAAAAAGTCTGTAAGCAAAAGCTGAGGTGCAGCTTCCCAGTAGTGTGATACAGAGTGACTTTGTGATAGATGATTAATCTTATTGGGAGCAAAATCAATGAAAGCAGCCATAGTCAGCTGTCTTATATATGGTATAATTTTTCTGTGTGCAGGTGAAGTGTTTTACAGGCATATTAGAGGCTGTAGTTATTGTCATGATTTTCTACCTGCTCTGCAGTCAACATTTAGAAAGGTGTCCAATGAATTTGAGTGTGCTCCTGYGGATAAAAGCTTTGTTGGGGTTTTAGGTATTTAGGAGAAACAGAAAGGGGCAAAAATCTCCCAGTTTTCTCCCCACGAACTCTCATTGAAACTTCCCAGTTTTCTTCTGTCTTTGCTGCCCACTCTTTCCTTCCCCCTCAGTGCTGCTTATCTGGGATAAGAATCGTGTGGAGTTTATAAATGCTTCTCTGTTGTGCAAAAGGACTTTGATAGCATGAAATGAATAGCAGGTAACATAATAAGAAAATGTATTTGGCTATAGCTTTGGAAATGTAAATTCTTTTATCAGTCCCCCTGCTAATTGGAATTGCTGTTTGTTGTTTCACATTTAGTGAATTTCATTATATTTTCTTTGGTAATTAGATATTTTAACTCTAAATTAAAAATCCCAGACCCCCACAAAAAACTTCATTAAGATGCAGTCAAAGTTGTATATAGATAYGACTTTAATTAAAATAATATTGTTAGAATGTGTGGTTAAGGAAAACAAAGCAAACAAATGAACCACAAATATTTGAAATCTGGGATGAAGGACCCAATCCCATCCTCCCAAGTAAGCCACTGGAAAGATTCTTGCAATTTTCACTGTGCTTTGAATTAAGGCCCTGCCAGACAGAAAGCTTAATCTGAGTGTGCACTTCCAGAAGGAGACTGAGATTGTTGCCCCTTTCCTACCCTAGCCTGGTGTGTGCCTCTGTCAGGTTCTCTTCTTCACTTGCTACATTCTGCTCTAGCAGTAGCCAGGTCCCAGCCTGATGTGGTGGCTACCAAATACTCCCTGTCTTATTCAGATACAATGGAGGAGGTGTCAGAAGAGAATTCTTGCATCATTTATCATATGTCTGTATGGAAAAATCCTTCCAAAATTGTTGTTCCAGGCGGATGGAGAAAGCACTCTACAGACCTGAGGAGTTTTTAAATGGGAGGGTGTATGAATTTATCATGCTTCATGGACTTCTTTAAATATACAAGATGGTAAAAATATGAAGAAAAATGTCTTAAAAATAGCCTTGTTCCTATAGAATGATTTTGGAAGGGAAAAATGAATGTGATGCTTCACAGTTCTTTGCAGATAGCAAAGAGGAGGCCATAGATCTACTGCTTGCACTTTTAGTGCTACCCTAGTGGTGAGAGCCATCCCAAAATGTGTGCTTTGAAAGAAAAAATGAGCTATTCGCTGTCCTTTCTGCATCTGCAGCTTCACTTTTGCAGCTGAGCTCAGAGAAGGCAGAAGGAAAACTATTGCACAAAAATGTCATTCTTTCTGAGGCTGATTTCTATCTTATTAGCGTGGGGAAAGGGGTTGCCTGAGAAGCAAGGGACTTCTTAGACAGATTTGAGTCCAAACTTGTTAGCAAAATTAACTTCTGGTCTGTAACAGAGGCTTGGCAGGTAGAGGCAACACAGTCAGGGAGATCAGGAGGTGGAGACCAGTGTGTGAAAACAAGTTCTCTTTGAACAGGAGGCAAAAATCTTGCTCTGTACTTGCTCACTCATTTACTTCTTTATCCTCTGTGAACTCACATATTTATTAAGCTTTGAAACCAAGTTATTTTTTGAGATGAGTTGCCTTGTGCCTAAAAAATTAGATAAGATGTGAGAAACACCAAAATCCAAATGAATCAAAGGGAATGACATTTTTCTCCAGCTGAAGGTCAGTGCAGAATGCACTGCCGTACACCAAATGCATTGCCATGCTCCCAGAACTGGCTTCTTAATTTCAAGTGTCTCCTTGCAACTCAACCTCCTCCCTTTTGTATCACCCCTTCTATTAGTTTAGTAATATGCTGTCATCCTGATTTTTCTTAATTTTGCTTGTGATATTACTTCTCCTTTTCCTCCTCCTATGGGAACAGATTTCTTCTGCCATATGCCCATTTAAACCTAATTGTGGTATCTGAACATCTTGTGTGCTTAGCCGCAGCCTCCCTTGGGGGTTCAATTGAGGCAGAGTATGTATGTGACCTTTAAAGCCATGTCAATGTGAGACTCTCTCAGCACATGGGTCTTTAAAGCCTGGATGTCTATGCTTCATACTAACAAATTTGACCAGCCTGTCTTTTTATGAGGATATCATCGTTTTGGGCAAATTCCAGATTACATATTTTAAATCAGCATGTAGAGCACTCTTAAAATCTCAGTTTCCCAAGGATCAAGTTTCAGAAGATTAAAATGAACAAATCAAAGCTGTTGTTATTTTATTTATTTGTTCCAGTAAATTTGTAGTAATAACTGCCTGAACATGACTAATTGGCAATTTGTAAAATGGACTGCTCTCAGTAGCAAAGTTTTAAGAACATGAATGCTGTAACTGTTTCCTTATTATGACAAATCTTAAAAAGTATGATAAGGTTGTCATAGGAAACAATGAAAGTCCCCTAAATTGTTGAGTATTATAGGTTTTTGTGTTTGTAACCTAAATAGTCTTTATTTTCCCGCTTTATTGCATGCATCAGGAATTTGTGATTGTGCTGTGTAAACAGTGGGCTTATAATATAGTACTGTCATGATAATGCTATACCATACCTAAATCTCTTTGGCTCAATGAAAGCCTTTTCACAGACATCCTCGGTTTAGGTCTTTGTGTCATGCCACAGCATCATCGCTGAGCTTTTGCCTTCCCAGAGCCCTTCTGTCAGTTCAGCATGCGAATTCTCAAGATTTCTGTGCTCTACTGATGTGGAAGTCCTTAAATATCAACACTCAGGTGTGTCTCAATACATATAAAACAAAACATTGCATTATATCACTTATGATTGTACTATAAAGGTTGACATGTGAGGTTATTTGGGGTCTTTAGTGTACTGACTGAAGAGATTGAGAGAAAACAGTGATTCAACAGCTATGTGTATATTAAATTGATTTGTATTCTGAAGTAGAAAAGAATGTTAGTATTTAGTTAAAATTGCAAGTACCTTTTGGTAACATGAGCATAACACACCTTGCACAGGTATTGAAATTAACCTTAAAACAAGTATGTAAGCCAGAAAATTCAGTGCTAAAATGACATCTCAATGAAATCGAAATATTTTAGGTTATGAAAATATGCAATTATGACATTCATCCAAAGAATATTAACTTTGCTCTGTCATGCAAGATATCATGCAATAGGCTTTTGACTGTAATTAGGCATTTTAATATTCATCTTTCCAGGTTAACTTGGTTAGTTACTTTATAGAAAGTAAATAAATGACAGTTTTGTTATTTTCTACTCCTTCTGTTATTATTAAATGAAAATTCCTTATCCAAAAGCCCTCAGCTTTGAAAGAGTTCTAAATGAAGAATTGGTCCCAAATCTAAATTTTGTTGAGTCAATTGTTTTCTGCCGAGAACATAGTAAAGTAGAAATTAATAGCATTTAAACAGAAGACAAAACCAACAGCTGGAGTTGGCAAATATTGTAAGCTGGTTTTATTCCTTTTCTTGTTTTAACTGAGTAATAAGGAATGGGGTAGCCTTTGCAGTGCAGATTATGAACAAAATCAAATACTAGGGGACTTGTCACTTATGTTAATTTTTAAATCAGCCGTCTTTTCCATGATAATCACTTCCTAAACATTATTATAGCATCTCTCTGTCCAATGAAGAACTCTGTTGATTTTCCTCTTTGGAAGCAATTATTTTGTGGGATTTTCAAGGGGAGGAATTTTAGTAACGAGCGCATCTTTTGGGAGAGGTAGCTTCTTGTAGACTTGTAACGCGAAAATCAAGCTTACATGCTGACCATTTTTCACTGTTGAATACCCTTAAAGCCTGAGTTCTTGGGAACCCCATCAAACTTAAATAAAAGTAGCAGCAAATGCATGACTCCCCCCCCCCCATTATTTGTTTTGCTCTCCTCCTACAAAATCCTTGAGCTCCATCTTTTTTTGTTCTTTCTTATGCACATTAATTCATAATGAATGGTGTTTCTTATGTACCTTGGAACAATAAACATCTAAGTTTGTGTTATCACAGAGAACAAATAACTGACAAGGCAAATGGATATTACTTCAAGAAAATATCCAGACACAAACTTACCAGAGTGCAATTACAGATGATGTATATATGTTTGTATGGATGAGTGTATCTTATTATCCATACAAATTTCAAGTCAAAGGTTAGACCACAGAAAAGCCCCCTCGAGAGAGTGGTTCTTTCCCTTCGGAGCAGGTTGGCAGAACCTAGCAGGTATGTAAGGGTAAATGAAAGCTGCTCACGTGTGGGCAAGGGGCCGACCGTTGAATTCAAGTGACAGTGCAGCTAAGTGACTGCATCTGCATCATAGTATAGTATGCTTGTGTTATTAATATGAGCTCATAGCTGCACTTTGATTTTACATGCTGTCTATATGATGGACTGTATTCAAATTTTTTCCTTCAATGATATTAACATATTTTTATTTGATGCTTAGATCAACAGTATGCTACCTTTTAAATAATGTTATGTTCTCTTATACATATATTTGCTGGAATAAAGAAGGATGATCTACAGGGTCAAAGGCCAGAGAGGAAGTTGGTATCTTGTAGCTTTAATTAATGTAAAAATAAGGAAATAGATTTTTAGAGAAGAAAACAGTATGAGCCTGGCCTGAATTGGACCAGGCCCAATGTCCTTCTGAGGAAGAAATAAAGGACTTGAACCTTCTCCCACTGAGAACAATTACATACCTGCAGTTGACTATAATAACTGTGTGCRATAGGAACATAATAAATTTAAGGTCTGAGATAATCAAGGAGGACTTTGTAATCTGCTAATGCTTCTGAAAGATGCTCTGGTAAAACTCTAGGCAGGAAGAGCTCTACACTGGGCTGTTAATAGAAGAAATAAGTTTAAGCCACTTGCTGTCTTCTTCTGTTGCACTCAGATATGGCTGATCCTATGACTCTGATTTTAATTCGACAGTGATTTAAAATGATAAAGTTTGGTAAAGAAAATCTGTGGAACTGTGACTGTGAATGCTGTAACTGCGAGGGAGGGGAGAGGAGAAGAAAGGAGTTTTGGAAAGATACCTGTTTAATTTTGTGTATTACGTAAGAACATTAGACTGGCCAGATTAGCTGAAGTTTGGTGTACATCAGCTTGGGATCCTGTTTTGACAGAGGCCAGCAGGAGATGCTTATGGATGGTACAGGAACAGGGCAATCATTCAGTGTGTGATCCCTGCATCCAGCAATTTACAGCTGGGAGATTTCGTATGAGTAAAGTACTCTCCAATAAAAAGTTACCACTACCCATTTAACTGTCTTCCTAAAACTCACCTTGTTCATAGTGTAGCTATTCAAAAACATTCATCAGGTATTTTGAAACATAAGGTTCACTGGGTTTAGCAGAATTTACATAAGAGGTAAAATGCTTTGTGATCTGGGTTAAATTAGATAAAAATATTAGTTCTGATCCAAAAAGTCACAGTTGCCAATAAGTATCTTTCCACTGACTTCACTAGGATTTGGTTCAGAACCTCTATTTCCTTTATTATTTATCATAGTAAAATAAATGTGACTATGCTATTTTTTTCTTCCTGTTCCTAAGCTGGCTGCCTTACAAAGGTGTTGCTGTAACCTTGCTTTTTTTCTTGCCTCATCTCTTCTAACTGTTTACCATTCTCACTTATATCCTAGCAAAATTTTTGATTTCAGGCTTTAGAATGGAGACACTTTTTTGTCTTCTGTTTTGAATCCTATAAAATAGTAGTCGTAACAGATTCTAGAACTCAGTATTTTGTATGAGGGGGCACATATACGTAGTTTTTCTGCCATGGAAAGCATGTGAAGTATTATATACATGGCAGAATTGTCTACCAGCAATAGGAGAATCTTCTGAAGAAAAAAGCCAGAAGTCATTTTAGCAGAGAAATAGGCAGCATTTTTTGCTGAATGGAATTTGTTCAGAAGTCAAGAGTATAACAAGTTTCACTGATGATAGTTAAACTTGGGGGGGTTGGGGGGTTGGTAATTTTTTATAAATTATATTGATATGTAATTTTATGTGCAGTTTGACCAGCGATAAGAGTTTTGCTATCTTTGTTTTCTTCTCTTCTATTTTGTAGCTTATGTATTTCAATTCACGTAATTTGTGAACATGAAAATAAATGTTGAGTCTCTAGTAAGCAGCTGATGGGTAAGAAAAAGAAAAATGCTTTAGTTTATTCCAAATAAAGACATTGATGTCCTAAGTTAACTCCGAGCTAATGTGCTTTAAGTCTCAAAGCTAAAACACACGTGAGGTTGTATGTGCAAGTACTGCTGTGGATGTAATTAGTGTAAATGGGATTTAAGCTATCATATTTCATACAGCCAAGTTCTGTAACCACCTGGCTAACATGTATATGCTAATCCTTTTCTCCTAATAAGTAGGTTTTACACTGAAATTGAAATGAAAAAATATAAAATCATATATATATATATAGTGTGTGTGAGAGCGTGTGTGTGTGTGTATATATATATATATATATATATAAATCTGCATGCATAAAACCAGATTTTGGTGTTTTGGAAATCAGTTTTTGAATGCTCATTTCTCAATAAATTTGCTGAAAAAAATGTGCTGGATTTATACACTATTCAGTATATGCATTTGTATGAATCAGGATTTTATTTGCAGACAGAGAGGCTCCAGTGCTTAAGGAAACTACTGACAGCTGAATGTCAAAACCAGTTTCTGGTTAAATGTTATTCTTGGTTGTCTTCAGGAACACAGTTTCCAGCCAATATTTTTTTCTACAGTTTTCCTGGTTTGTGCATCATGTTTTCCTTATCCTTCCCTAGACACAGCAAAAATGGGGTCCATTTTATAAGCGCAGTAGTCAGCAGTTCCTAGAGACAGGAATATTTGTTTTAAGAAGGAAAATATTACAAGGGAATGATTAAAAATTCTGCTTTCAGAAATTAATAAAATTTCTAGCAGTAACTACAACCTTGAGTTTTTATTGCCTGTGGTGTTATAACTAAGCTAAAACTCAGAAACACAGCTAGAGTGTTATTTCTTTGGCGTATTGCTTTGGACCTTTGGGGTATGATATAAGGCACAGAGCATTCAGTGCACTACAGCAGATTGCTGCTTACTGAATAACCAGGGGAAATAGCTGTAGAATGGAGTCAAGAGGAGCGATGGTCAGAAAAAATTCTGACTAAACAGTTTTTCATTGGCAAATGTCAGATTGCTGTAACCCGAAATTTGCATTAGAATGTATTAACTGTGACAACACTTGCAAAGAGTTTCTGGTCAAAATGCTCCACCTACCCCATACTGACCAATATCCTGGTGGTTAGAGGTAGGGCAAGAAGTGTAGTTCCCAGAAGTACTGGCCGTTTTGTCATGGGTCTCTCAATTTCCCAAATAAAAGCTGTTCTTGTTTATAAAAATAAACATATCTTGAATTGGGGAGAAAAAGACTGACTCCATACCAAAAATAACTTCATGGGATGTGGAAAATTACCAGTTACCAGGAGAGATGGTGACAGTGGTGCTGAGCCAACCTTGCAGTGAGACCCATGGACAGAGAGTGGGACATGGGGGTTGTGTGTTCCCCTTGCCAACCGGAGACGGCGCAGGCATGTGCTGCCCCCTCCTCTGGAGAGTCCCCAAGCCCTCAGGTTTCAGGCAGCCCACATGTGAACGGGGGAGCAGCGGGACACAGTTTGCCTCTCCTCAACATGGCGGGGAGTTTGGAGGCCCATGTGTCCACACTGCTCCATGTAAGGCTTGTAAGTCCTTTGTGCAGCTGGGTCCGAGCGCTGCTTGTCTACATACTACCTGGAGTGAAGCTGTGTGCTGCTTGCCTTCCTTCGCTCTGGGGAGGGAGTCTTTTAAGTACCCCCTTCATTCAGTCCTAGAGGTTTTGGGGTTTTCTTGTTCTGAGCATTTGCCATCTGAATAGTAAGTGAGCAGCACTGAGCAGTGTGAGCCTCTGTTCAGAGGCAGAGCAGCCGAGTCTAACTGGCTTGTGCTGGAGCTGCTGTCAGTTTGGCTCCTGATGCTGAATGGCATTTCTTCTTGAATTCCTAATACTGATATCACAGGAACATTAGTTCCTGCCCTGAAAAAGAACCTATCAAAAGGACCCGTGAAAGGATTTCCTTGCAGTGGTTTTTATCAAACCTATTTGCTGGAGGAAGAGTTTAGCCCCAGGGGTGTTTCCCCAGCTGCAGTACACCAAGAAGCCTGTAATTGGCAGAGGCTGGCTGTGAACTCTGTGCCCATCCAGCAAAACCATCGCACAGTGGACATGAAAGTCAACAGAGCAATCCTGGGTTACTACAGCTGGSGGGCCAGTCCAGCACCTATACAGCTTTTTACCCTGTGGCTGGTGTGGGCAGGATAACACCCCAAGAAAAGAATTACAACTGGAAGTTAGCTCTTATGCTTGCCCAGGGGGTGATGAGATGGGGAGGGGGTAGAGAATGTTTGCGTTTCATTAGTGTTAAGTTTGCCATTTCCAAGGATTGGGAAGAAAAATCTCTTCCCTCTTTGCTAGAATATAGAGTGGTGTTTACTTTCTCATTTTGAAATTTTCCCATCTTGTGTAACAGCTGTGCTAGGGCAGGACTCACTCTCCACTGAACTGCTGCTTTTTTCCTTTGGCCTTTGTTAAAATTTCTGATAAATAACAGACTGTCTACAGCTGTTCAAATGATGTTGCTTTTTCTAAGTGTCACCTCCGTGTTCATTCCCACCAATGTGGGCTTTGCTTTAGAAGGTAAATAAGGGACAAATAGGGCTTGCTGTTGAGTAAAATTGAACATGTGGGCAGTGGGAAAAGAATCTGAAATGTGAATTGCCCAAGTCTACAGAAGCCATCCACCTCTTACTGTGATGAAGACACTGTGGCATCTTGGCAGCATTTCTGTGTGCAATTTTCTTTAAATAACTGGTGGGTTTTTTGTTTGCTGCAGTTGGTGCTATTTCTCCAAATTTTCTCATTTGAAGGTAATCTGCTTCTAAGAAGCTATTAGCATGATTTGAGCATAGTAGCGTTCACTGGACTTTGAATTTTTGCAGTGGCATCAGCTATCCTAGTGCTACTGGGCTGACCACTGTAATAAATAAAGAGAATGTAATATATCAGAATTATGAGTATGCTAATTTATTGTAAAAAGGTAAATTTTCATTATTTATACTACTCTGCGGTTTTATTTTAGAGGAATTCTCTAAAAACTTTATAAAATTAGAGTTCTGGAATAAAAGGAATTTACGACCAAAAACTGAAGATTTTCTTTTTCACACACTATATCTCTTCCTTCCATGGCAGCAGTTGTTCTGTCCATTTTCTGCTTGTAATTTGTGAATACAGATCCCTCTAAGAAGGAGAAAAGCTGAAGGGCAGAATTTAGTCAGGATTTGAAAAATGGATCAAACAATTTTGAGGAAACAGTATGAGTGCAAAGTTTTTGTCTTTGCTTGAAATTAGAAATTGAACTTCTATAGTAATATTTAGGTGAGATTATTACTCGGATCAGTTTGATTTACTTCCTATTGCAAATTGCTTATAAAGACAAAAAAAATTATAACGTATAAATCCGAAGAGAGAAAGAAAAGAGAATGAACAGAAGTAGCTCAGCTCTGTCCATTCCACAGCTGAGGACACAAAGTAATAATTGTTGCTTAGCTAAATTATCACACAAAAGAACAGCAAGTCATTCATTTCCACATGAAAAAGCACAAAGATAGGATTTCTCTAAGACTGATTGGATGGTTTAAGATGAGAATATCAGTGTTAAATATCTCCTTAAAGGTGTCAGATCAGCTTAGGCTGAAACCTGTACTTTAGCACCAGTATAGCTGGTGCAGACCCATTACAATTGTATAAATGGAGAATCAGCCCCATGTTTTAAACTACTTGTTCACAGATTTTGTAGGCCAGATCCTCAGTTGCTCTAGCTCTTCTAAAACTCTCTAAAGGCCGTCGGAGTTGCAAAAATATACATCATATAGAAGCCAAAAGTTTTGGTGCCATTATAGCACCAGAATCCAACTGGGCTGACCTGCAGCTTCTCTCTGGCATCTTCTGGGAACAAACTGGTGTTTCATTGTACTGGCTCAGTGAAGAGAAAACTCCTCATCGTAATAGGAAACTTCTGCTCTCTTACTGAAAATTATAGATCCAATAGCCCCGGAATTCTCTGGCTGACCCTTTAAAATACAGGACACTGGCTAAACGGAGAGCTGCAAGGCAGATGGATATCATTCTGTTGGAAGACAGCAAATTCTAGTCCTTTTGGAAAGATGTTGGATTTGTCGGTTACAGGGAAATCTCAGAAGGGAACCTGAGAATTGCAAGCGTGTGCTCCAGGTTTGCTCAACATTTTAAGGCAAGTGTAAATCACTTCTAAGTAAGCTATGACAAAGAAATTCATAATTACAAATGTCTAGCCAATCTTTACACTAGTTTTGCCTGAGCACCACTTAAATTACTACAACATATTTTGTAGACAAAAAAGTGTGACTAAATAATACCTGCAGCATCAGTAGACTCAGGTGGGAATAACGTGTGATGAAGTCGTATTAACTCTTTATTTGTTTTTATTGGGAGAGTGATTGAGTACAATCACTATTTCTTGGATTATAGGTAATAAATTGGGGCCTCTGTCAAAATCTTAGTGATTGGCTGCTCCTGGCACTCTTCACCAGCTCAGCAGAGATGCCAGGGACTGAATGGCAGTAGAGATTAAACTATGTTCTTGTTTCCTGAGATGGCTCCTTCTCATGAGGGCTATGGACAAAACTGGGGCTAATGTGGAGCGCACATTCTGCCGGAGCATAGCTGCCGTTGTTCTGTGGATGTGTGAAGACCTACAGGCCACTTTTCAGTTGCAAGTGTTTTAATGGTGATAAACAATGGATTTTATCAGATTCTGAAGCAGCATCAAAAATACACATGCAAATTGTTGATCTTGGTTGATCTCAGGACTTATTTTTCCTGTGACAGCTGGGGCCATCTTAGAAGAAAGCAATGATAACAATGATAAAAGCATTTTCGTAGAGCTTTGTAGTTGGTGAGAGAGGATGTTCAGTTTACCCCAGATAGTAGCCATAACGTGTAAACAGTAAGCCTTGTACATGCTACTTTCTGAAGTGTGGTTCGGTGAGGCTGACCACTAGCTGCTGCTAATAGAAGTGGGACAGCCACACTCAGAGCGTTGGACAGATACACATCTAGGTCTCCGCTGCTGAGAGCCGAAAATGTGGGCAGCAACTCATTGAATG
Source organism: Apteryx rowi (assembly GCF_003343035.1). Taxonomy (NCBI): domain Eukaryota; kingdom Metazoa; phylum Chordata; class Aves; order Apterygiformes; family Apterygidae; genus Apteryx; species Apteryx rowi. Next base: position 154,450 of record NW_020450932.1, on the reverse strand, counting down.
TATCTTTATCACTGCTGTTTTGTGTTTGCAACTGTTTTACTGTGGCCCTCCATCTGCTAGAAACAGGATTTGTGATTCAGTATTTAAAAGTCTTTGAAATTGGACTTTCACAAGAAAAATAAACTAGGATTCCTAACTTTATTCTAGCAGAAAGGAACTTACAGAATTGGAAGATTTTCTAGGTGCATGGGGTTACTTGATCATTAGTTTTATTAGCTGGCACAGCGACCATGTTCAGTCTCGATAGCTTGTAATCTGGTTTGAAAGCAGAAATGCATCCATGAATACCAACACAGGTAGGAATCAGGCAGGGCTTTTTTGGGTCAAAGATAGTGTGAGATTTCATCTTGGAATAGCTGGTGAGAATTTTAAATGCAGAGATATTAGTCTGTATCATGATTATGGTATGTTTCACTTTCATTGCCATGTTTTCTGTTTTGAAAGTTGGCTTTTATATACCTACAAATGTCAAAGTATTTTAATATTTGTTCCTGATATGTACCCCCTGGATACAAATATTGTATCTAGAGACTGTTTTTTTTAACAAATAATTGCCTTTTCATAATAGGAACAATAGATAGAAAAGATCTACTAGGGCATGTAGTCCTTTCCTTTTCCAACAAAGGGTTCTCCCCTTTGCTATTGAATCATAATGTCTGCTTGTGTGTTCAACTTAAAAGCCCCAAGCAGGATTTCTATAGCCAGATTTAGAACTCAGGGGKTCCTAACTACCATTCCTTTTTTATTTGAATTGTTCTTTTAAGCCATCTTTTAAGAATCCTGATTAAAAAAAGARAAGAAACAGCATCCTCCCTGCCAACCCTGTTACTACACTGATATTTGTGGAAGAAAAGCTGCAAAAATGCTTTATGCAGAGCATATGAAAGGTAAATGATTTTATTTTGTAACCATAATATTTTTACTTTCCTGAAATATATCTTTTATCTTGGAGGCTCTGTACAAGAAATGGGAATCTGTAATCCTTCCGCTAGCATTATTTGGAATTGCTTCTAAATTGTCTTCATTTACAAATGTCTCGGATGGAACATTGGAATGGTCTATTGGAATGACAGGGTCAATAAAAATTCACGAGCACCTGAATATTTTGACTTTTGTCATATCCTAATGCTTTCTCACCTGTCTATTTTTCCATGCGAAGAATATTCCCATGAACTTCCTGAGTCAATATATTCTCTGTTTCGCACAATAGAGTAGATTTTCCTTACCTCTTTGCCTTTCAGTAGCGAGCAGAATGTGCTAAAAATGTACATGTGYTTGTGCGTGCGTGCATGTGTGTGTCTGTGTGGCATCCGGTGTTTACACTTTCAGTGGACATTTCACTCTCAGCCTTTTCCATCTCTGATGCGTTATGTGGTCAGCTGTGGCTCTGCAAACCTGGCCAGCGCACTGTGGGAATGCATGACTGGCCCTTGTTGTGCTAGCACACCTGTGTTCGGCTCACAGCTGTTTGGTTCACAACAGGGTTGCTGTTAGCAGTTATGAAACGTTTTCACACCACCCACCCACTATCCACTGCTTTATAACATTTGCTGGCACTTCTGTCCCGTTTGATTTTTTTTTTTTTTTTAATTTAAAGGACACCAGGATACTTTATGTATATGAATAATAAGCCAACTTGGCACAACACCTTATTAAAAATATTCCATCTCTCATGTGTCAAAGATTACTCTTTTTCTGTCTGTGATAAATCTGCAACCATAAGAAAAAAATGTTTCTGTATATTTTACACTATTTCTTTTTCTAGTTATTGGGTAGTCTTGTGCTGGCCAGAATCTAAGCAGACTGGAACATTACTTTGGGTTATTCCACCTATTACTGGAGACACAGAGTCACCTATTTGTTCTATTTTTGCATCTTTATGTTCTGATAGCAAGCTCAAGACATAGAGCAATAAAAGGTTACCCATATAGTTAACTTTTTAAACCAACACTACTAGTCGGATGTATAACTCAACTCTTCTGAAAGGGAGATGGTTAAAAGCTCACTTTTCCCGTAGTCTAGATGTTGTCAAATCTCTAAATTGGAAAACAGAGATAAAAGAAAAAGCAAAATACAAAATGAAGTGGCAAAGTGAAGCAGGAGCTCCATAAGGAGGGGAAAAAGACAAATTAACTTAATGTAAAAACTGCTTCATTTCTATAGGAGAATGCTTTTTAAATTCATAGACTAGGAAGACAGCTGAACTCTTCTGTGTAGTTTTATCAGCTGTGTTTTGTATATCTCCATGACACAGTATGTGGCTCTTTTCTGAAAGCAGGACAATGTGTTTTGACAGCCCTTGGCAGTGAGAGCAACAGTGAGAAAAGCAAACCAAAGTGATTCAAATTAACACAAGCTGGCTGTTGCAAAGCTGGACCATCCAAAGCGTTTCCCATGAACAGAGAACCTTGAATATTGTAAGATGCAAGATAGCCAACTGGGTTAGAAACAGCGAAGAAAGGAGGCTGCTAATGCTGCTCGCCGTCCCACCACCTACAGAAAGCGCTGTGTCCTTTCAATAAACTACAGTGGCCATTAACTGCAGGCCTGCTTGACAAGGTGAACACATCCTATACTGATCGCCCTTTAGGACCTGTGGGGAAAACTGCATCAGGCAGAAAAGCAAAGCTCAATTAAAATTGCTGTAGGTAACCTTGACCATTTCTGTAAGGGAGACAGTTGGCACAGGAATTTGTTGCTTTTATAGATCATACATGGGTATCTGTTTATTTTCTCATAATATGACTGATGATGGCTTTTAATTTTGAAGCATTTTATTGCTGATCAGAAAGAAAAAGATTAGAAGAATTTAATATATATTATCCGCTTTTTTGAAGTCTTTCTAATTCAAAGAAGAGGCAAAACCTCTTTGGTGCCTAGTAAGCAGCCTTAAAATTAAGGATTCTCTGCTGTTTCTACAGGAGTCCCAAGGAAGGCCAGTCCTGCTCCCCTCCCTCACAGATTACTGGTGCGAAGAATTCAAAGTGGTCGAGAAAAGAAAAGCCTTAGAACAGAAGCCAAAGCTGAAAATCTGTTTTCTTTTGTTCTCTGACTCTACTTCCTCATCTGGTCATAGGTGACGGTCATTCCTTTCATATTCCTCTGCTGCTGGGCAGACCATATTGTTTTCTGATATGTACAGTGCTATAATCCATCTCTCTGTTTTGTGTGTCACTAAATTACTTTCTCCCACATCCAACTTCCTAAGAATCTTCCTTTTAAAGATCTTTCATTTTGCCTCTCTTCCGAGTGTCTTCCCCCATCTCATCACCAGATAAATCTTCCCTCAGATAATTCAAAATATCTTTTGTTTCCTTCTCCTTCCCACACCTGCCCACATTTGACTTTTTCTTCTCCTATACCCTGAGCCTTCCCACTCTCATTCCCARCTGCAAGGCCTCCTCTTCTCCTGTAATAAAACCTGCTTTTTTTGTTGTGGGGTCTCTTCTCTCTTTCTTTTTCCCCTCTTTCCTGGTATGTTTCTTCACCTTTGGTGAAGTGGTGAAGGAGGAGGAAGGGAGAACCCCTTATATGCAGAGAACATCTACCCTAGCCACACAATATGATATTGATGGAGGACTGGCAAGCAGGATTATGGAACAGGTCATAGTTGTGGGGACTGCTCATTGACATGGGCCAAGCTGCCGCATTCATGTAGAAGGAAGGTAACCCTCCTATTGGTATTTCAGCCCCTCATGATCTGTAATAGATTTTACCTGCACTGTGCCCAGTGAAGCAGGGAATTGTAGATGTAGAAAATTAAGTGATTCGACCAAGATCATAATGAAGGTTAATGGGTGAATGAAGCCCAAACCTCCTGGATCCTAATCTGGTGTTCTAGCTATGGAGGCTGTAATAACAGTAGTGAGGAGGGTGCAAAGTCCAGGCAGTGGTTTGCATTCCTTACTTATGGCCAAATATGACACAAATAGAGGCACCCTGTACTCAGCTAGGAGAGGCGGGAGAGAGGGACATAATTCATGCTATTCAGATTCTGCTATTTAGCATTTGCCGATCCCTAATGGGATRTTTGCAAAGTATAATATTTTCTAACAGCTGTAAGGACAAGAGAGTCTAAAATTTCTCCCTATACATAATATCCATGAAATTGCATTGAATATTGTAATGATGTGTTATGCTGCCATTAGCTCCCTCTGAATACCGAATTTGGAAGGTTAATGAAATTGACAAATGTGTGTACTATACGCATATTGTCAATACTAGTTAATGGCAACTCTCACATTTTTATTTGTAAAATTATATAAAACTGAAAGTGACAATTATTGTAACTTCATCTTTTTTGGAATACAGCACAGTATGCAGTTATTTAAATAGGGTTGTATGTGTTTTAAATTTGTATACCATCATATGAAGTCCTTTGCTCATCATGTGATTATATACTTAATTTTTACATGAATGAATGCATGTATTGTGGTCTTTTATAACATATTGGGCCAATTTTTTGGTTTTTGTGTGTAATCCACAGCAAAAGAGCCTAAGTCCTTGTCTTCCTGTTGGCTCAACAGTGTTTGATTACAAAACTGGTGCCAGTTAATTCAAAGAGACATCAGACATTTAAAATGAATTTCCCCAGGCAAAGAAAGTATGCTAGTGTACACTGGAAGAGTACACTCTTGTGTTTTCTGTTAATGATTGAGCTCTGTAAGAGGTCACTTGCAGCTGTTACAGCTTTCAGATATGAATTTTGTAAGATCCTCAAAGTTAGGCTCCTAAATATTTCTGTGGCTCTGACAAGTACTTCTTTAGATCAAGGTCACATTTTTAGGTCTGAAGATTCTGATTTCAGATCTTCAGATCTTCTAAAGCTGTTTGATTAAACAGAATTTCACACAGTGAACGATCCTCCACGGTCCTGGGGATCTCAGATTCCTATACTGTAAAACAAGGAAAGCCATTTTGTTTACTCTCTGTGACATACTGTAGCATGGATAAGGTTGCCTCATCCAGGCCTTGTGAGCTGGAAGAGGGAGGATGGGTGGAGGGAGAGCTATATTGCCCACTTCCTCTGTTTTTTAATTTTTGGGCGTCTCTTCAACTCTTTGTGGAGTTTTTTCTGAAGGAGCAGGTGTCACAGAGAAGGCTGCTGCCCTAAGGAGAACTTATGTGTCACTTCCAAGAACAAAGCAGTGTTTCAAACCCACCGCTATATTCAGCCCATGAGTCATGAATCTTTAGATCAATAACCAAAATGTTTTTATATGTGGGGGCAGCCCCAAATAGAGTGAATCAGCGTCGGCAGTTCCGCATTCAGCACAGTTCTGTGAGGTATCTGGTTTCAGATGACTGATCACAAGAGTGGGACAGTGTGATCTATGCAGAATAAGGAGCTGTTTGTGGGTATAACTGAGTGGAGTTTTCTTTTTGATATTCAGCGCACCTGCTCCTCATTCAGCTTCATACAGAAGCTATGTTCTCAGGATGTCCCAGATGTGGCGTGCAAGCTCACATCAGGTATGGCAGTCTGTGGCATTTTTGGGGGGTCACCTAGAGAGACTGAGGCTTAAGACATTCTTAGGTTTAGTTTCTCTTGGGGCTTAATTGTTTGCTTTTTATTATGTAGGATTAATAAATACATGGCAGAAGTTAGTGAAAGAATACCTCTATTCAGATCATTCATTGTGGAGGCCACAGATTCCAATGGTCTGAAACACTAAAGAGTGATCAAATGTTTGTCCCTCTCACATTTTATAACAGGGACTTTTTTTTTGCTCTTGCTCCACTCCCGATGGATGTGTTACATCAAAGTCATAGCAACCCTCTGGGAGAAACTGGGGCCAGTCAATCACTCCACTGTCCTTGTTAGCTCTCATGGTGGCTGGTCTCAGTCAAGGGCCTCTAGCCCAAAGGCTCCAATCCCACTTAAATGTTTGCATCAGTTGTGATTGTCAATGTATACATTTATTTGAAATGGTAAGTTTGGTGCCTTAAAAAGCTTCACACTGTGATTTGTCTTTGTAAGTGGGAGTGTTTTACTCCTCTGTGGATTAATGATTTACTACTAACTCAGTAAAGTACAAGAGACATCTGCACCTGGCCTATTGAAGGGACGTTTGCATTTGAAGAAGTTAGGCCAGTTAGTAGTCCAGAGAAAGGACACTGAAACTGCCTTCTGAATGGAGGAGGGGAAATGAATTTGAATGAACCTTCAAGCAAACCTTCAGAAAGGAATATGGGGTTATAAGTTCTTCCTCAGCTGCAGGTTCCCTCCCATGCATATGTACCTGGGATGAAGAGTGAACACTAGCTCTGAGACCTTGGCCATGCAGATTAGATGGGGTCTATTGCTTGGCAGCTAGATATAAGATGGGGCAGGGAGAGAGAGAGAGAGCAAGTGTTGGGCCTTTGGATTTGATTTTGGTGCAAGTTTTCTTCTCTTTTTGCCAGATGTATGTTATAAACCTTTGCAACTGCGTTGCTCATGTTGGATTGGGTAAATAAATATTTTTCTTTGCTTTTGCCTTAGCTTGACTTGAGCTCAGGATGATTTCGGGTTACTGGCTAACCTACCCTGACAACTGGTATATAGGCACCTACAGCAACATGTAGGTCCCCCTCACACTGCTCCCTGATATCCAATGATCAACAGAGTATGCTGCGTCTGCATGGGAAGGTATGGGAGTAAAGTAGGGAGTTGATGTTGAAGTATAGTTTTTGGTGGACCAGACAAAGCAGAAAAAGTCTTGAGAACACAGATGGGGATTGAGGAGCATATTGATCCTCCAGATTCAGGTTTCTCTCCAAGGCTCTTGGGGAGCATGTAAAAAAAGGTACTGTGTTTTAGCTTTCCTTTGGGGAGCTCTGGCTCTTGTAAGTTGAAAGATATAATATAATATAATGTAATATAATATAATATAATATAATATAATCTGATATAATTCCGCTTGACCTGGATTAAAATGCTGAGAGAAATATTGTGCATATGTGAAAACAGAAATCTAATCATCATAATGATTTCTTTTAGGAAGTTTGTTCCCATCTTGAGGGTAATTGGTGTGAAGTCCTACCTTCTCAAAGAACACCAACTTTTTCAACAGGTAAGATGCCATTCCACACAGGAAGAACTCTCTAGCAGAACGCTCCCTTGCCTTTAACAACAAAACATTGTGCTGCAGTAGACACTGGGCAATTAAAAAAATGAAACCGAGTAACATGAACAGAAAGCTCTCCTGATATCTAGGGAACATGGCAAAAGTCCCAGCTACAAAGTAAGTGTGGATAATTATTGCTTCATTATAGTTTGTTTCAACATCTAGTGAAAAAATTCTTATTGACTTCAAGAGACACTGAACTGAGCTCAGAGAGAGATGAAATAAAACCCTGGTCAGTTAGCCAGTATAATTTGGAGAATGAAGGTTCAATTTATTTTCTTGTGAAAAACACCAGGTATAAAATACAGAGAATCACATTATGCCTTCCCTTTTCCCAGCTTAAGACACACAAATATGGAATATATAATACCTGAGGCATGAGAAGTGTTGCTAGACTGGAGGCAGAAGAGGCAAAAATTAGAGTTCTCAGTCCTGAAAAGGGTGATTACTCTGTTGCTTTTTGAATATATTTGTTACAGCTGTGAGATATTCAGCATCTTTTCCTAAATATAAGCATAAAAAAAGAAGGGAAGCCATTTCTTTGTAATCTTTTAGTGCAAGCCTTAGCTCTGCCTATGCATCTGTTTCCTAAGTGAGAAGAAAAAGAAACATCCTTGGAACTCAGGAGTGAAGAATCCTGATAGAAAGCCATGTTTTTACCTTTGACTTGCTAATCTTCRATTTTAAATACAAAGAAAGGCAGCACCTGTCACCAGAATAGTCTAACTGAGTCAAAGCGATAGAGGCAAAATAACAGTGCTTTTGATGTGTGTTTGTGACATTGTACGTTCTAGGCACAAATTGAAATACTGGCTCTGCCTCAGGTCAGCGGAAAAAGATCCCATTGAGTCCAAGCTATCCAGATTTCTCTGCTAATCTTTAGTTTTCATAACTGATAAACTAGCACTTGGGATACTTAGCTTTGTTTAAACTCTGACAATATGGAAGTTTTCATGGCTCAAATGATTCTTCTGATCTTCTTTTCATCATTTAAAACAACTGTATTTTGGACATGCCACCTGCTTTTCAAAATTCCCTTGATTTCTTCCTGACTAGGTTTGACATAGTCTCCTGTATTCAGCCAGTGGAAGTCTCTACTTAGAGTGAACTCCATCCATTGTCTGCTCCAAAATGGTCTGGACTATGCAGAATCAACTCTCCACAACCACAATCAAGTTTTAGCAGTGTCTTTTGAGATCCATTTGTCATCTGTGTTGCACCAGCAGAAAATCATCTTTCTGGATCATATTCAAGGTATTCATGTGCCATGGAGATCAGGAGTAACATTACCAGGGAGGTAGAGAGGGCTGTCAGCTTTACAGTAGCGTACCCTGATGAGGTGCAAGTCCTTGCCATAGGATAGTATGTCACATCCTATGCTGGCAGCCGGCATATAAATGCTGGAAATAGAAAATTATGTCTGTCCCCATCTTTTCCTTTTCTCTGTGTGCTTTGTGGCTTTAGCTTGCTATGCCAGCCTTTGCTGAACTTTTAATCTGTTATTGTTTCCAAGAGAAATATTACTGTCTGTGGTGGATAGCCCTGGTAGGAGCAGGTTTCGGCTGGCAGCTCTGTGGGATACAGGCAGCATGAGGGATAGGTGCATGTGGGATACTCAGCACCTAGTGTCGTAGGATTCCTCTTTTTTCTTGACTTTGGTGAGAGTGCTTGGGTAGTGAGGCTTACCTGTGGGAGTTGCAAAGTATGTTGCTAAGCTTATTTTTGGTTTTTCTTTTAAAAATCTTCTGAGCCTGTTGCCAAACACACAGGGTTTGTTTTCAGACTCTAACTTCTCAGGTAAAGCTGTCATGTTTATTCTGACTCACTACATCAACACACAAATATGAGACTTTTGTTTACATTTGTTGCTTTTTGTGTATCTTTAAATAGCCTAGAAATATATTTTTCAAGGCTTTATTCATTTCCCAGATATGAAAAAATGAGGGAAAAAGAAATCAATGTAAAGTTTCATCTCAGAAGATGAGTTTTGCCTCATATAGTGTCTATGACACAGAGTATTATGGTTAAACCTGAGAGAGACTGAGGTTTACATCTTTCTGAGTACAACCTTAGTTGTGAAATCTGCACTCTTTAAATGACCATCACTTGACTAAAAAAAAAATCCACTTTTCTGCATGGAAGCTATTAGTCATCCACAAAGTAAGTGTCACCCGTATATTGCATTTGAGGAATGGTTTGGGGCAGGCTGACTTGCATTCACGAGTTCTGTAATCTGTCATCCACTTCGCAATACTTCAACTTACAAACATGTTCACAGAATGCAGACGGTGGTTCTCAGATAGGTTTAACCACAGGCTTATTCTGCTTCACCACATTTTGACCTCTCTGGTGAGGGACGTGTTAATGTGTTTATGGACTGCATATGTATATCTGGCTATAGACTTGCTGAGGCATGCACAGTATAGAAATTGTTTTTATTTTCACATGTGTTTGGCTTTGGATGTGATCTGGCTGGTCACTTATTCCTGGTAAATTATTTTCATGGTGTTGGTCAGTGTTGTGGAGTGCTGTTTAAAGAAACGTTGACATTGACCCCTCATTTTCAAAAGCAGCTGTGAATTCATGTGGGGTGTTATAGAATCATAAAATAATTCAGGTCAGAAGGGACCTTGAGAGGTCATTTAGTCCCACCATGTTGGATTAAAATAGGCAGGCTGAACCAGTTAAGACCCCTGCTGACTGCTACACCCCTCTCCTGGAGGTGCTTGTCCTGCTCCATGATGTCTTAGTGCTTAGCAGCCTCTGACTCACTGCAGTTTATTGGAATAGACCCCAGTTTATTTTACTAAGGCAAGCTGTAAACTGTGGAAACCAGGCTAGCCTTTCTGCTCTATCTCCTTGACAATGGGAATGGGAGAGGAGCAGAGCAGGCAACTGAAGGTCAGGACAGAGCTAGGACAACTGAAGTTCTCTGTCATGGCATGTGAGTGGACATCCTCAGTTTAAGCTTGTAAATGCTGAGTTTGGGCACCTGCTTCTCAGCTGCACCAAGGTTTTCATAGATGACCTCTGCAGGTGAGCTCAGCTGTTTTGAAGACAGGAACAAGCTGATCCTGCTGTGGGTTAAATTAGTACCTGCAAATGGCCAATATACCTGGATAAATGATCAAATGTTTTGGGGAGAAATCATGCTGTGCTACAAGAATGAATGCATGTTCTTTCCTGAGCCATCAGGACTCAGTGCAACTCCTGAAGTCACTCTCAGATCTTTGCAGCAGACAGTAAGGCTGGCATCTCCAGAGCATCCTTGGCCCTCACTGCTTAAAGAGAGATGCTGGTGTTTCCACAAGCTCTTGCAGTTCTCTCCATCATTTTTAACAGCATCATACTGGAACACGCTTTTAAGAGCTGCTAATCTATTGCTGGCTACACCTTCCCCCTGGTGAAAGCTGACCAGAAGGAAGGCTTTGCTGCCCATCCTCCCTGCCCATCACGAAGCGCCAGACACAGTGCAGTTGTGCTCCACACGCCAGGCTGCTGTGCTGTACAGTGCCCTGCCCCACACAGCATGCTCCCATGCATGCATGTGGGGCAGGTGGGCTGAGGGATGTGAGCAATATCTTCCTCCAAGGCCAGGAATAAGAAGATGCCCCTTAGTCCCTGCCTTCTGATCCAACCTGTTTTCTTAATTTTCCATTGCCTTAAATTCAAAGAAGGAGAGTGTCCAAGTGGTCAAACAACAACAGCAGTCCCAAGAACTTATTCAAGGGTTTCAGTTGATTTATTTTTGAAGTGTATTTTCTCACTTGCTTTGACATGAGACATGCAAAAGTAATGTGCTCTTCTCCCTTTCTGTCATTTTTTTTTTCCTTGCAACATGTAGAAACTTGTTATCAGTTTCATTGTGCAGATGAGGTCTTGAGCAACATCTATAAATGTCACAGGGCTGGGGTTTTTTGAGTGTTTACTGAGAACATATTATGTTTTAGTGTCTCTATCATAAATACCTTTTTGTTAATCTTTCACCCTCACTAAATCTATTACAAGCTTTAATCAACCTTTCTAGGCAGTAGTAAAATGCTATCAGCAGTTGGCAGAGATTATAAGTGACAGACCCTAATGTTTTCTAATGATTGTCATTATTTAGAAGGTTGTTTGTAGTTTTACAGAAAAATAATTAGATCTATTGCATACATTTGTAGAGAGGTGGAGTGTGCCTCCTCTGATAGTTTACTCTCAAGAAATCTAATTCGTAAATAATTACTTAAAAAAAAAAAAAAAAAAAACACAAGCCAGAGCTGAATCGTAATCCAAGACATATTTAGGTAACATTTCCCTGGGTATATACCTTTACTTTCCTGGTATTTGTTATTT
>NW_020450932.1:0-142943 GCF_003343035.1 Apteryx rowi | reverse complement strand
AAAAAAAAAAAAAAAAAAAAAGCACAAGCCAGAGCTGAATCGTAATCCAAGACATATTTAGGTAAATGCATGCGGAAGAGAACATGCTTTGTGCTAAAAAAACAAGAACTCCCCCAGATGAATAGATTCGGTTTGAATTTTTCACCTGTCATTAACAAAATCTGAAGTCTGAAGTTTCAGAATACATCTCCCTCTTTATTAACTTATTAGTTGTCACATACTTGGATATAGGGTTCATGAAGCTATTATTTTATGTTAAGCAAGTTATTTTTCACTTTATATTGTAGTTTTTACCTTGAAGCCCTGCACTGCACTGCTGAATCTGGGAAAGGTGCAGCCCTTAGCATAAGCTAAATGTAGGACTTGAGCTCCGGGCATGATGCCATATGCTCACCATGATACAGTAGCTCCATAGCTCCAGGCTGGGCTGAGTCCCTGAAGCTGGAGAGGCATTCTACTGCGCTCTTGGTAGGGCCCTTGGGCTTAAAGAGGACCCAGAGGCAGGCATACTCTTGGGTGGCAGCCTCATGGCATCTCCTTTCCTCCCTCTTGCATTCTTTCATATGATATTACCCCCCATGCATGCATATTCATTGCGATAGGGCACTCATGAAGCAGTGCATCAAATACTGATGGTGAGTGTATCTATAGTACCCTCAGTGGAGGGTCTCCAGATATTTGCCTGTCCCCCCAAACTGAACTCCTCACTCTGCAGTTGAGCCCTTTACTCTGGCTCAGAAGGCGAAGGAGCCTCCTGGAGGACTCTCTTGGCCTGCGCTCTGAAGAGGATGGCTGCACAGCTGCTCTCCAGGACCAGCTTGCAAAGTGCTGGCGTAAGAATGTTGTGTTGGTGCAAAAGGGGATTGCTGGTCCTTGGGTAGAGAAGCGGAGAGGTGGTCTGTGGATTGATAAGTTTGAAAATCATTGGTTTAGTGTAACCAGCACCAGACAGGGGACATTTTATGGTTTAATGTTGTTTCATGCCCAGTGAATGCTCACTGCTGACCTGCTTTTAGAGGGTATAAAAAGTCTGTGCAAGTGTTTAGGTCTCACAGATGTGTTTGCATAAGTAGGTGCGCRCGCGCGCACACACAYACACACACACACACAGTCCTTTAGGCTAAGTGAACAGTTGAAGTAGGAATGTGGACCAAATCAGATTAGTGTAACTGAACTGGATCCTAACTTTTCAATTGCAGACTTCATCCAGTCTGCTCTTAAGTCTCAAACTTGCAAGTCATTCCCTTAAGACATCCTCTTCTCTGACTTCAGCTAGACTTTTGCTGGGCATGAGGATCAGCCCATGCACTCAGGATGAACTGGGGACTTCTTTTTTTCCAAGTGAATATTTATTTTTGTGTATTTTTTGCAAAGTTTGGTTTATTTCTTGTGGTGGGTTTCTGTTGCCTACTATAGATGTTGACTCTCTTTATTCCTATCATCACCTCTCAAGCATTTCTAAAGTGTTATGGTGACTGGTCTTTTTTGCCCGTAGTGATCTCTGTTTCTGCACATCCCAGAAGCTTCCTTGTTTAATATTGCTTACAAAAAAGGATGATATGTTTAGAGAAAAATAATTTAAACTGATTTTTAGCTATTTAGTAAAAACTAAATGGCGTGCTTTTTCCAAGCCAACTAGGCATTTTTAGCAATTAATTTCTTTTCTCAAACTCTCCATTACCCTGGAGAAGGATGTGCATCCTAAAGATATTATAAAGTAAGCAAAAAACCCAACTTGAAAGGACTGGCAGTGTTTAAAGTTAACATTTGGAGTATATCTGCAAGAAGCAGCAGCAGTGTTTAAATGGGAAATTCCAGACTATAAATTCTTTTTCAGCTCGATTATATGCAGTACAAGTGTTGACTTTCAATTTATACCTTTGATATGACTCATTGAATGTTCTGATTCTTAGTTTATTTGTCCTGTCTTCAGCAAAATGGATTGAATATAGGGTTATCCAACCATGATGCGTTGTCTCTGTGCCTCAGATGTTATATTGATGAAATCTTAGTGTCTGGCACTATCTAAGAGGAATATAAAAATTTGATTTGGTCTGCAGCCAGTTTTCCTCCCACTCTGGAAAGATGATGGAACATCTGGGAGAACGCTGTATTCATTAACCCAAATCCTGAACACTTCACATAATACCTGATGCTGTAAGAATCTGCTTAGTTTTCCAGTCTGTGTAATTTGTGCTGAATACAACTAGAGCATATTCAATCAAAAGACCCTGTACCTTTTACATTTTTGAACCTTTATGTGACATTATGCTTTGTCATAATTGAAAATAACAAGGTTCCCATTTGTTGTCTGATTTTAAATGCCAGTTACATGCATGGTGGCCCACTCCATTCTCTCTCCTCCAAAAATTTCTTCTTATTTGTCATTTAAATTTTCAGCGGGAGACCTTAGGGTTTTCTCTTGCCCATCCTCTCAGCTGAAGCCATATGCCAAGAGGCCTCTTAACTTTCCTGAGAATGGATCTTGGAATATCAGACTGGCATCAGTGTGCCACCTTTATTGTTTTTCCTGATTTCATAATCTCCCCTTCTCACAGTGGCAGATGCACACCAGCATTGTGGCTGATCGAATAGCCAGTTTCCTCCTGGGGTTTGATACTGCACTCCAGCCAGCTGCTATGGGGTATACAAAAGGGATGTAGTTGATACATCCCAAAGTTTGAACATCCTCTGTGATTTTATTATCTATGCTTGCCTAAGAAAGGGATTGAGTTTGTCTCATGACCCCAAATCATCTGCATGGATTTGAATATTCATGAGACTGAATGATGCTAAACTCCTGGACTCTCATTTAAAAGTGGCTGTCGTAATGAAGAACATGGAAGCTCAGCTGTCTATTTTAGGAAAGGAGGAATAAGGCAGCGGTGAGCGCAGTAACCTGGGATTTTTTCTCCCTTTACTGTATAGACATACTCTGTGACCTTGGGCAAGTCACATAAGCTCAGATCCAGAAAATAGTTATGCACCTAAATCACTCTGTGGGATTTAGCCACCTGAATAGGAGAAAGGTCCAAATTTTCAAAGATCCTAAGATCTTTCAAAGGATCTCATCTGCAAAATGAACATGGAAGCTCATGGTTTTCTCCAGCAGGATGTCATGAGAACAGATGCACCATGTTTGTATAGTGTAAATTGCTCACCTTTGCCAAGTCCAAAGACTGAATCAAAAGGACGTACAAGTATATTCTATACAATTATCTGCCTCTTCTGCTGATGTTTTAAAAATGTGTCATTTACTTACAGGGTCTAGCAGAGATGGGAGAATGTTTGGGACTGAAACTGCAAATTTCTTCTTTGTATTTTATCAATACAGTCTATAAAGGGTTTAAACTAAAAAAGCCTCAGAATGATCACTTTTCAAGTCCCTGACACATCAGTATGGCTGAAAGAGTTAAGGCCATTAGCTGGTTGCAATAAAAATACTTAATATATCATATCTTCAAAGCAGCGTACAAATATTAACTAATTAATCTTCAAAATAGCCTTACCTCCACACCCCACAGTCAACCCTGATTAAAAAGTAAATACTCCTCTTCCACATGTAATCAACGTGCAGGGCTTTATGCACTAAAAAGGTAATTGACTTATGCCTCATTTATGCTTCTGATAAACAATTCAGAGTGGTTCAATGGGTGCAGAACTAGAGAGAAGGGCAGCAGAGTATTAGGGTAAGGACCAAGGAGTGCATCCTCCCCAGACATCATTTACTATAGATATATTTCTGGGCCTAGCTGTCTTTCCATATTGATCTGATAGAGATGGAGCCAGTATTTATGATAAGAGATATTGTGTCTGGCAAGACTGAAACATGATGAAGAGAATCTGCGACTATGGTGGCACTTTAATACACTCTTTTAGGTACCTAAAAATCCCTCTTGTCATTGCTCAGTGTTTTTACTGGTGTGCAGAAATGCACAAGGATTCAGTTCATTCATTTCAGTTCTTTCTTGAGAGCTGGCCGGGTCTGAATCCAAGGACAAAGTGCAATACTGAAACCAAATTGATGGTTAGTACAAATAAAGGAAAATTGCTGTACTTTAAAAAGTTTTCTATTAATTCATCTCAGATAAGGCTATGTCTCTGAAAACTGACCCTAAGAACAGACTGATGTGAGATGCTTTATCACAACTGATTTGTGTCAGGCAATTGAGACAGCAACATTTAAAATAAAACCACTTAGGTGACAGCTTATTGGAAACTGTTCTTATTGGACTTGAATATTCGTGGTGCTGAATGAGGTGAAACTGCTTAACTCTTTGAAGCAACCTGCTACTGCACAAGTGAAACTCTTGCAAGAGCATTTGCTACTTTTAAATGCTTTGATAGAGTACAAGTGCACAAAATCACACCTCAATAGCCAAATATTTACACGTGGAAACAGCTCAACAAATAAATGCACCAAAAGTCAGGGAAGGTGAATGTTAGGTCTGCAGCCAGCAACAGCTCTGCATGTGGCGGAAGGGAGGTCCACAGACCTGTGGCTCAACGCGGGGGAAGGAGGGAAGGAACATCTCCCAGTCTGCTCATCTCAGGGCTCAGCTACATGATCAAGGTATTGTGACAAGGTATTACAGTTCAGCTCACCTTTGGTTATAGTGCATAGGCACACTTATCTCCTGAGTCTTAGGCCTTATGTGTATTACTGCGAATCAGCTCTTTCATGGCCATATGTTGTCTGTCTGAGGCCTAAGACTTAGAAGATTCACTTTTCTTTCTCGGTTCAGAACAGTCTTCCTGTGTGACTACAGTAGGTCACTCTGTCCACTCACCTGCAGCATGTGGGTCATAGTTCTTCTCTACCTGATGCTTTAAGGATAAACGTTTCAGGTACTGAGATGAATTATGCTTGGGGCTGATATGAATAAGTAGATAGGATTCAATGGGATTATTGATGTGTGCAAAGTTAAAAAAAAATCCAAAGGCAGGGAGTTGAAATTTGTAGAGATGTCGTGGCAGGGATGGATATCTGCATCAAGAGATGAAATGTACATTTTTATGCAGCAAGTTTAGGCAACAGCATTGGGAGTATTGTGAGCACTGTATTTGGTCCTCCAAGTGCTAAAGGAGACTTTGAATTACCAGTGAAGTAGTCTGCCTTAGCACCTATATCAGTGAAATGTGGTGTCAATAGTTGACAGCCCAAAAGGATGCTGATTCTTTGGACATATAAAGCATTATATAAATCTTTCTTACTGATAGATCTGAGTATTAAAGATCACAAAAGCAGATCTGCTAATTAAAAATATTTATAAAAAAGCCTGTACATTTGGAAGATTTGTTAAGGACTTAAAATATGCTGTCTGAAATTTGGGTGTGGTTGTTTAATAAGGTAAAAAATAATAGATTCTGTACATGCATAAACTGAGTTCAGTTTGCAAGATATTACTGGTTCTGCTTTTGAATATTAAAAATCCAGTGTTTGTCACAAAACCACTTCAGCTCAGTTCAACACACCTGGGTGCATGCCACAGCAGGATTATCTCTAATCTAATCACTAGGGAAAGTGGTCTTTTCAGGTCAGGACTGAGGTCATGGTTAGACTTTAGATGGAAAATTATGCCTCCTCTTTCTGAAGCATGCTTATTTACAGTATCAGGTGGTATTCACTCATCTCTCCTCATTTCATCACCGAAATGCTAACACTCATTCATCAGTGTCATTGATACTTCATGCATGTGGGAGGGCATGTACTTACATTCTCAAGTAGGTGAACTGACATAGCTATATCAATTTCAAAGGTAAACCTGTCCTTAATACATTTAGGTAGTTGTATGCATGTATTTAGGTCGATGGTTTCAGTAGATATTAGATTTTTATCCATAATAATAATATTGTGTCATTGTATTTAGGTTTTTAATAGTACAAAAATGAAGCATATGTGTAAGATTTTAAGCAATTATAAAATGTAAATCCTTATCTTTGTGTGGAAATTGTAAATGTTCAAATGTCATCAAGTTCCACATACCAAGGAAGCTCCAACTGTGTGAATTCATTGTGTGACTACTTTGCTTTTGGGTTTACATCATACTATAGCCTTATCAGCAAATAATTGATTGAAATGTATCTATTTCACAAAGACAGCATAATTATTAGAAATGAGATTAATATTTTCAGATGAAATACTGGAAACAAGGTGAAAGGCAGCTGAAGGCATTAGCTATTAAGTCTCTTGATCCTTTCTGTCTCCTTGCTATCATTTGCCTGGATCWGTTATGGTATAGAAATACCCAGAGGCTCTGTCTCTCTCAGCTCCTCCTCCAGAATATTATAACAAAAGTAGGTGTAGTTACACTGAGCTTTTGAGATTTCCGTGGCATCAGCTTGGTGATTCTCGACGCAGGATTTAAAATCTTCTGTAAATGAAAGAGCCAAACTGGATGGGATATGTAGACAGGAGGGGATCAAAACTGCTTTTAGCGGTATTATTCCATTGGCCTACTCATCTGGATGTACTAAGTAATTGTATTTCATTGGTATTCCCAGATCTTGAGATACAGCGCATGGGCCAAATTATATTGGGTCCCAAGCTATCGTGTGATATTAAACACTTGCCACTTCATATGTAGAGGGACATGTCTCAAAAAGTGGGCAGTTCCTGGGAAAATGAAGTTGGATCAATAGATAATGTCAAAAGTTAGTGAAACTGTGGCTAAAAACAGTAAGGCTACAGAAAGAACATGGTCTTCTGCAGCCATATATATGGAAACAGAAGGATAAACAAGTTGGTTGAGAACATCGTAGAAATCAGGCTGGTGCACTCTAACTGCTGTGTCTGAGTTCATTTTCTAGACTTCCTTAAAAGTCATCAGAGAGAAACTGGCACTGCCAGGGCATGATTCGTGTTACCCTAAGTTTGACACCTAAGTTCAGATGAATCAAGCCTCAGTTCCTCTCTGTAGCCTGTAAAAGGGAGTCTAGATTGCTAGCTCAGGCACAGACATCTACATTATAGATAATCAAAAGTAGGGGAGGTGATTTGTGTCTTAGTCATTCTGGAGACACACTGCGTATTTTTCATCCATTGGGCAACATTTGACTGTGAATGAAGGGACTGAAAGAGCTGTTTTATGCTAATAAATCAAAAAAAAAGAAGAGGGGAAACCCCACACTAAAAGCCAGGTGGGGTTACGTGGTATCTAGAATACAGCAACATGAACTACTCAACAGTGCAGTTGAGCCTTTTTCTACTGCAATCAAAGAGATTTTGCTACTGCATTTGGTGGAGGAGAGGGGCAGAGCTGGGCCCAATATTTCCATTTTGGAGGCCTTATTAACCTAATTTTGGAGCAGGTGAAGAGCAGAATGAAGGTGTTGCTGGAGAAATAAAGCCTAGATTAAATAGTGCACGTTTATCTTTATGTTAGTACTGCTCACATATGCTCGAGGGATAATGTATATGTTGAACTCATGCATTTACTTGGGCATAAGCCAGCAATGTGACTCTCGCATCCTCACTGGGCATCATGCACACCTATTAAACCTAATCCAATAGTTCTGTAGTCTAAATCAGACTCAATATTTTTTAAAGCTGGGAAAAAATTATGTTCTTGGTAATGAGGCTTGTGAGTGCACAATAGTTTGAAAGATATTTGATAAATGGAGGGTTGTTTTTCTCCCTTCTCCATTCTATGTTCTGTAATTGATTTTCTGCTCACATGTAGCTTGGGCTCATCTGCACCAGTGTCAGCAGTAAGCACTTAGAGCAGCATGGCTGCAGTGCCACTGAAAGCCTTCCTGGGGCTCATTCCTGACATGGTAACAATGCAATGCACTGAGGCAGGAACTGCTGGCGTTTCAAAGGTGCTCAACTGCCTTAATTTTCATCGTCTGTGATCATTTGTTAAAGAAACAAAACAAAACAAAAAAATAAATTCTACCATTCTATTTTGCAGTAGGAAAATCTTTGCCAAGTCAAGGCATATGTTCCAGGGGTACTTGGGTTAGGAGCTAGCCCTGTCTTTGTTTATAGACACATATACAACTGGTATGAATCTCTTTCCACATTTAACACTATTGCTGCTTAAATAGCGTTGCAAAGGAGAGTTCTGTAATCTGCCAGTACAGTATGCCTTGTGTTTAAAAATGGGGAAGAGTCCTGTGCTCTGCTGGAATATCCCTTACATATTGTCAAAGGGAATTTCTTTAACACATCTTTATTGTACAAACATATCCTTATTGTACAAGGCTTAAATCTGTACAAGTTTTATATTCATAGAGTTTTGAATCTGACTAGCACTCAGATCCAAATGTTATTAAAGGGAATGATTCTTCTTTCCACAATAGGCAAATAGGATGTGGAGCTATTCAGCATGAGGTGTTTCTAAGGCTGAATTCAGTGAGATTAAAAACTAAGCAGACCAGCATTCTGACTGAGAAGTGCAAATGCTATATTCCTAATATGTAAGGCTGTAGCCAGCTGGTACATTGTAGCATGGTGCATTCTTTTTTCTGTATTTTATGCTATCACTGCATGACAAATGCTTGCACACTGCAGAAATGAGGACCATTTAAATACTTAGCTACCTTTTACTTGTTTTGATAATTCTGTACGTAAGAGTCCTGTAGCTGAGGAAGCCTACTTCCAGCGAGATGGCTTATCTTTTGCCACACCAGTAGTACTTTCTTGTGCACGCAGTGACTGAGCTGGAAAAACTCTGCAACTCTTGTTGCAGCTGCTTGATTTTATGCTTTTAATTCATTATATAGAACAGAAAGTACAGACACAATATAGTAAAACTTGGGTCTTAGGCCCACTGAATGTTGATTTCTTTTCAGTTTTTTTTTAGACTAGCTATGTGCTGGGGAGGATAACCAAAGGAGTAAAACTCAGGTGGAAGAGAAAGGTAGGGAGGTATTTTGTTGCTCTGCTCCATCTCCAGCAGCATCCTGCTACTGCTGCACAGGACCATTTCATTATGGTGGGCTGTCATTATCACAGACAGCTAGGCTAAATCTATCTCAGCTGATGGAGGTTTGGCCTGTCACTGCCCCCGGCTTCCTTTTTTAAGCAATGGAGAGGGCTGAGCACCTCTGAAAGAGGGATCTGGATCTCAGGAGCACTGACTTGCTCCCTGAGGGTGGCAATCCCTGGCAAAAGGGGCAGGTGAGAGCAAGCGGCACCCTAATGGAGGTGCCTCAGTTTAGAGTCTAGTTTAGAGTCTAAAGTTGATGAAGTATGCCCATGTCTCTGTAAATGTGCCTTGCTCCCAGGCTATTCACATATCTTATTGTGCACATCTACCACATTTGCAGACACATTGAGAATGTGTTGTTACCTCTGGAGCCCATTTGGACTGTGCACTTCCCAGAGGGATCRGCAGGCAAAGACATGTTAGTTGTTTGCCGGGAGGTGCAGTCCTCTGTATTGGAAGCAGCCTGAGAGGTCTGTTTGCATTTTTAAAGCCTAGGACTTTCCATAGTTGTTTTAAAGGATGAAGGCAGAGATAGTGATACATGTTTAAGAACCACAGAACCACAGAATGGTTGAGGTTGGAAGGGACCTCTGGAGATCATCTAGTCCAACTTGCCTGCTCAAGCAGGGTCACCTAGAGCACGTGCCCAGCACCCTGTCCAGATGGCTTTTGAATATCTCCAAAGATAGAGACTCCACAACCTCTCTGGACAACCTGTTCCAGTGGTTGGTCATTCTCACAGTAAAAGTTTTTCCTCATGTTCAGATGGAACTTCCTGTGTTTCAGTTGGTGCCCGTTGCCTCTCGTCCTGTCATTGGGCACCACTGAAGAGTCTGACTCCATTAACAGTAAGATGTGCTGTGCAGTTATGCAGAAATTTAACCTGACATGCTTATTTCATGTATAAGCACCAAAGATTGTGAGGGAGGATTAAAACATCAAAAACTTATTTCCCACTGGAAAAAGAAAAAATCAGTGAGTGAAATATGTTTCTCAGTGTGAAGCTTTTCATTAAGAGATTGACATGGTGTGATATGAAAGAAGAAATCAGGGGTTACAGTGCTTTTCTGACAAATGAGGAGATTTTTTTATGCTGTGCCACTTGCAGCTCGATTTCCCTCTATAAAAGTCAAGGTTTGATTATAGTTTCTGCATTATTATTTATAGTTTAGCAGTTATACATGCCACGTCCTTGGCTGTGGCATTGCAGTTTGCACCATCTATGTCTGCTTCCTAAATTTATTGATCTCATTAGAAGATAAAAATGACAAAGATAGCTCATAATACTTCTGAGAAATGTAAAACCATTAGCAGGTCATTGTCAAAGTTATAACATGTCCTTTTAAGCTGCTTAGCAAACTGGTGGCAGCCTATGATACAGGGATTAACCTGTGCCAGGAGTGACTGAATGGATCGCAGTGGAATGGTTAATATTCAGGCTGCCTACAAAGCTTGAAGCTGCCTCACAAAATGATACAAAGAAATGATAAACAGAAATACATTAAAAACAAAGTGAATAGAAGTTTTTCTTTCCTGCCCTTTATTTCCGTCTCTGCCATGTAAGAGGCAGAATGGATGTTAGAGCTACGGTCTGAAATTAGAGTTGTTTCTTTAAGTTGTATTTTGTTCCCCAGGCATTGGAGTCTCTTGGGCTTTGCTCTCTGAGTGTAGGGGACCTTGGGTGAGACCCTAAAGCCAGCTTGTCCTGAAGCAAGACCTTGAAGATACTATCCTAAAGCCATGTTTAGGCATATAGGTATAAAAATGACTATTTCAGAAACACTGGGTAAAACTGTATTGTGAAGCCAGCATTTGATGCCCCTGGAAACAAGTAGCCCATTCCATACTGTCCAGGTGCCTGTGCTGATACAACAGGCATAACAACACTTCCTACTTTTTTACAGAGATCCTATGCAGTTGGGTTATTATTATTATTTTTTAAATTTCCTTCCTTAGAGAAATGTCTGCAGTACTGATTGCATGGACTCACTGGACTATTTGGGTTTACAGAGCACATTGTTAAACCTGGGCTGACCATCTACTGCCCAGATTAGGGTATGATGCCCAGATTTCCTCCTTTGGTTCTCAGGGATGAGAGCAGGATGGGTCATTAAGAAGGAGAGGATATGGGCAGAGGATTGGTACCTAATAGGTCTCTTTAGTGTCACTCATTCACAACAGAAGGCATAGCATTAGCATGGTTCAGACACAGTTACTGTCAAATTCCTTTGGTGGTGTGGTGGGCGTATACAGATGGACTCTGATAAGGGCAGAAGTAAGGAGAGGAGAGAAAGAATAGAAACTCAAGCCCAAGTTTGCTGTTGCTGAGCATCATGTGTGTGACCTGCTTAACACCAGTGCACTATTCTCTTTTGAGAGCATTTTATACAAACATTCCAGTGGCAAGTAAACAAGCTGTAGGGCAATGATGAATTAGCCAATACAATAGTTTATGGATTACACCAGAAGACAATGAGGGTAATAACATTATTAATCTTTTCATTTATTTATTCCATTTTTTTTACCTATTCATGACCATTTGTTTGCTTTATCTATTGGAAAGTGAAAATTATCAGGAAGGGAACAGGATTGGATGAAATCATAGAATCTTGGATAGGTCATGCATCTATAAATTAGGTGTAATACTACTATATTGTCTACATTACTGAGGTGTTTTGGGGTGAACTGGTGCTTTTCAAATACTTAGAATGCTTCATAAGCATGCTGTATAATTATTAATAAATACAGGTATTCTTGACCATTAATTGCCACGTCTTTTTAGTCCAGTCTACTAGCATTTGATTGTAATAGAAACATTTTTTACTTGATTTAACAAAACAATCTTTAAGGTTTAAGGAAATATTTCACAAATCACAGAGCAGAAAAATCTTGTAAATGCTGATATGGGATATAGTCAATATAGAAAGAAAAAGTGGTAATATAGTTAAAAAAACTGTGTGAGGAAAGCTGATTCAATTTCATCAAGGATTATGAGCTTTAAAACAAAATTATTTAATTCTAATTCAGATTGGAAAAAAACCATAATAAAATATAAATTTGCACATCAAAGACTAAGTCCTGGAGGCTCTGGCTCTGCAGTTCTTTGCCTTGCCTTTCTCTGTTCCAGTCACTGGATACTGGAAGTTCTTAGATTCCTTTCCTAGGAGCAGTGTGCCAGGCTGGCCCAATTGCCACTGATTTTAGTACCATTCCCACGGATGGTGCTCAAGAGCGAGGGATATTTCCCATGGTTTTCTATCCCAGAACCCTGTAATCCTTTTGCTGAATGTTCTTGCTTCTGAAGGATTAAGGCAAAATCGAAAGGTTGCAGAAAAGAATGGTAAGAACAATTCAAAGTCTGAAAATCCTGCCTGACATTGAAAGATTAACGCAGCTCAGTATACTTAGATTGTCTGAGAGAAGGTTAAGAGGTGACTTATCATGGTCTCTAAGTCCCAAGTTGAGAAACAGTTTTCCTTTACATGGGGAATCTCTAATTTAGCAGACCAAACCATAGCAAGATCMAGTGATTGAATACTTAATCTAGACAAGTTCATACAAGATGTAAGATGTATGAGACTGTAGCAGTTAAGACAGTTTACTTAGGATAGTGGTGGATTCTGTGTCATTTTAAGTTTTTAAGAAACATATCTTTGCAAAAAGCTGCTCTTGACCAGAAATCCTAGGGTTTATGCAGAAATCCCTGGGTGAAATCCTATGGTACGTGTTGTGCCTGAAGGCTAGCTATAGGATCATAATGGTCCTAAATTAGGATTGTATTAATTCTTTAATAATGAACATTCCTTACCACTACATAAACTGGGCCTATAGAATAGATCAGTGTTTGTAGTCTTCTAGCCCTAATGCCAATATTCACAAGCTCTTCAAAACTATTTTGTACCTCTGTGTGCTTAGCTCAAAGAAAGGGAAAGCTAGTTAATATAAAAAGATATTTTTAGCCTTTCTGAAAGCTTCTTATGCCAGGCTCTAAAAAGAAACAAGAATATTCTCCAAAAATGCAAATGCTCTGTCTAGAAGCAAGAGTATCATTTTCAGTTTAACTGCTTCATCATTATGTACTCCCTATGTATAGTAAGTGCTGTGTGACAGTTGTTTCTAAGAGACAATCAGGGACTTTTCCAATAACTACATACTTATGTTTCATAATACATGTATTTGTGAGGCATGGGGCTATGCGTGTTCAAAGCACTCAGCAGACATTAAATAATGCTCACAGAACCTCTGTGAGACAGGTAAGATAGTATTATAAAAGAGAGTTGAAGCTGAGGAAGTTGAAATGAGTACCTCAAGACCACACAAACCATTACTAGTGGAGGGAGAAACAGAGCTTGGTATCTTCTGATTTCCAAATTGTATGTTCATTCCTCCAAATCAAGATGTTATCTTAGCTATATAACTGTAGGAACACTATTTTTGGTGTTATGTCCTAAAACTGCAACTCCTGCAATGGTTTTATTGGACCCCTCCACTAATGCAAGAGTAATGCTGTGTCAGCCTATCTAATTTGTCAAGATCAGCGACATTAGCTTCTGTAGTTCTTACAAAGACTTGTGCTTACCCACTGGAGCAGTCCAACTGAAATTAAATCACTGCCTGAAAAGTATGCTTTATTGTAAATAACTGTGGAGAAAAAGTGTTACTACTTGTTTTCAAGGTTTACCTTTATGTTACAGATCTATGGCATTACAATATGGTAGTAGTGTCCATAGAGGAGCTGGAGCTAGGTTCTTGCTATGTCAAGCGCAGCACTTTTAGTGTGTTAACAGAGTGCCTTATAAAAGGGTCTATTTACATAATCAATACAAAGCTAGTAGATGGTCCTCCAGAGCACCATGAATACCATGAAATGGCTTACTTGGGGCATGTCTTCTTCAGCTCTGAGAAGAAATTTATGAAGGACTCTCCAAACTGTTTAGAGTCCATTATGTTCATTTTGTTTGTGGAAGGGAAGTAGTACTAACCTGCCATAAAGGAATATCCTTTCATAAGGGATTTATTTGACCACTGGGCCCAATGCTTAGCCATGGCCTTTTTCTCCACTCCTTCACCCTGTATGACTGGCAGACATTTTGCAGTCAATTTGTGATCTGTAAGTGCTCTGACAGCAATGCAACCAATTAAACCTTATTCATGAATAAATACCATGCATTCCAGTCTTGAAGGAGGAACTGATGGTCACCGTTCTCATCCAGATATTTCCAGCACTGTATAATACTTTCTTATTTTGTTTTCTCATGAATTTGCAAAAGTGATTGACAATGCAAATGTGAAGGAGCTAGCTGTGGCAGAAGGTAGCCATCTATTCAAAACATGACTTCCTGTCTGGATGTATTTTGCCCTGAGTTTTGGGAATTTATCACACTTGGCTTCTGGACTTCCTTGCTCCTAGAGATTGTCACAGTACCTTGATGATCAGGTAGGTAACTACTGTGGGAGAAATGGAAGGATTGCCATACTGTCACTTCATGGGCTATCACAAAGGTATACTGGTAGTTTTCAGACATGGGTGACCAGATGAATAAGCTCATACCAGGCCTTCTGAATTTCCATTTTGGTCACTCCTGATACTAATCCAAAAAACTAAGAAAATTTAAATTCTACTGGGCTGTGTGTGTGCTTTGAATTAGAAAAGGAAAAATATTTCTAAAAAAAAAAGAGAACAAGTTTCCTTTCCTCTTTTTGGTTTCTGGCACAAGACATGCAAATGTAAGAGGGAGAAAATATCCCTCTCAAAAGAAAAGAGCCCTGGGAAGTCAGCAATAAAAAAAAAGTTTATTGAAAAGAAAAAAAAGGCCTCAGTGTTTAACTACAAAATGAAAAGGAATGTTGTAGGTGCAGAGAAAGCAGCAGTCACAGATCTGCTTCCCTCACATTCCAGACAATTTCTAATCAGCAACTTCCATGCCACCTTGGCTCATCAGGCAAAAAAAAAGACATGAAGAGAGGAAGCATCACCAGTGTTGCAGAATCTGATCCTGGCRGGTGGAAGGATGAAGGCCCTATGTGGTCAATGTGGTCTATAGAGCAAAAGCAGATCATGAGTGAGATAGGTTATTCTTCTGTTAGTTGGGCAAGAAAAACAAAATCGTGATGTAGCAAAACACAAACAGTTAATCTGGTAAGATATGTGTATCCTCTGCATTTCCAAATGTTTGTTTAAAGGTTAATCTATATTATGGTTTCACTTTATGGCTTGCCAATGCAGCTCACTGATTGTACAATGCCCAAAAATCAATCTGCCATTTGAGAAATCAACTAATAATGATCAATAGTCAGCATCTGAAATGGTCTAGAAAATGCCCATTCCCTTCAAAGAGGTATACCAGCACTTTCTGTAGAGTGGAAATAGGAATGAAAGGAGGGACTTCAGCTTTTCTGAAAAGGTACATCTAAATTATCGGTTAAACTAATGTTAGTAGCAACTGGACCGCAGATATTAGCTTTCTTCTGAATTCCAACATTACTCAGCTCATGAAAGGAGAGTACAAGAATTGAAAGAAGTAGGAGAAAGGACTTTTTCTGCACATTTCCCGCAGTCATTTTTGAAGGGGAATGTAGAGTCAGAATTTGGAAGCTGCATCATGGAAGAGTGGGGTCAGGGTCCATGTCAGGAAATGGTATCTAGCCAGGGAGCCCTGCTCAATAGGRACAGAAATAAGGCCAATGACATAGAACTGCTATCACTCACCACTGTGGCATCTTTTCCCAGTTTAAACACTTTGGGTTTGGGGGTATTTTATGAAGAATAATATATCTTTAGAAGAAGCAGGTGCTTCTGTGGAAAGCTGACAGTAGCTCAATATATAAAACATTTCTGGCATTTGAGAAATAAGCTATTAATGAATAGTAACCAGAAGTAGTATAATGAAAGGTTTTCAACTAGCAGTATTCTTTTTTTACTTCATACCCTGGTTGCTGGATCATAGTTCCTTAGTTTGCGGTGCTGGATATTTGAGCAAGAACCTTTATTTTGTGAACCATATGATCCTAGCTACCATAAGATGTATCAATATTGAAACTATGCAGCATTGCCAATTTGTTTCATGTGTATTATGTATCCAGGCAGAGCACTTCATCATCACAGACTGGTTTCCAATATTTATTTCACCCCATTCTCCCAGTCCTCTGCTGCACTGTAAAGACTAATTAAAAGGATAGGAATAAATGTTCAGCTTTTCCCATGGGGGAAGTTCATAAGTAGAGTCCCCCAAAGATGTGTACTAGGGCCTATTAGTAAAAGATCTGACAAAAGAAGTAGTGAACTAGCACAKTTTACAAATAATACAAAGTTATTACAAAAAATACATTCTGGAAAGAATTGCAGAGAGATGTGATGATACTGACTATGTGATAAATGACAGATAAAATTCAATGATGACAAATGCCAAGTGATGTACATAGGGAAAACCAATGCTAACTTTAGATTACAGTAATGGCTTCTGATCAGGCTGTTACCTGTCAGGAAAGAGATCTTTGGGTAGTAATAGATAGCTTTCTGAAGACATCAACCCAGTGCTTAATACGGATGAGGGCAAGGGAGGCAATCAGAAGTATGGAAAAGCTTCTACAGGAGTGGTTAAAGCCTAGTGATTAGGCAATGGCTCTTCAGCTTGACAGAAGGAAAAGATAGACATCTCTAAGATCATGACCGGCATGGAGAAGGTGAATAGAGAGTTCAACCCTTCTTGTAACACAAGAATGGGAGGACATCAAATGTAATACTGGATGACAGGTTTGGAACAAATAAACAGTCCAYAGCTAAACTGTGGAACTCATTATTTCATGATATTGTGAGTGCAGAAAGTTTAGACATGCTCAGAAAGCTATTAAACGGATTCATGGAATACAAATCCATTGAGAACTATTAAACTATCCTCTTATCAGAGAGTGCCTGACCATGTATCATGAAAAGATGAGCAAGCCGACTGGAGAACTATGAGTATATATCTGCCCTACTCTTTTACTCYTCCCTAGACATCTGCTATTGGCCATTGCTGGAAATGATATAAAAGGCAAAAAGGACCCTTGGTTTGACCCAATTTCAGGAATTGAAGGGTACATTCAAATAGTCTGTTTTGCAATATATATGATACATGAAGTGTATCTGTGCATGTGCATGGTAACTGATGGTGACTGCTGCTGTGATAGCGATGGGGGGATGTTCACAGCTGTGCAACTGCTTCCCTGCCATGGATTCCCTGCGGTGCCCTTCGGTGCTAATGAAGCTGACAAGAGGGAGGGGAATTTGGAGTTTCTGTGTTTCTTTCTCAGTTCTGGTAAATTCATGCTAAAAGAYAGTAGAATTTGTTTCTGCGAAATGGTAAGGAGGCCAATATTTTGTGGTTTGGTTACATTTTTCCTTGCTATACTGTCTTAATTTAACCAGTCAGTCAAATTTCATTAGTCCTCATCACTTCTTGACTCACTATGTTATGTTGATGTTTATTCATGTTCTCCTGATTGTACAACTCATCAGTTCCCTCTCCTTAATGCATTGATACATAATTCTTCACCAGCATTCAGGGATGGTATTAAAAGATGGAGGGAAATGCAGTCTTTTACTCCCTATTGTTTGTTTCTTTCAGAAGTACTTGCACTGACACAAACAGACTTTCCTCGTGCATGGAAAGAGATAAGGTTGGGGTTTTCTGTTTTGTTTTTTCTGTACCACACATATTTTCCCCACCCACTCCCTCACTCACTTTTATACATGCTCACACACAGATGTACTTGTATACTAGCAGGTTTCAGAGAATTTCACTCAGTTTAGGAGAATATGACCAATGTCTGGGATGAAATGTTTATATTTTCAGCATCACAAGTCATTTCCACCAATCTTACCATCACAGGTGGGTGTTTCTGGGAAGGGTGCGAAAGCTCCTATCACTCAGCATTTATGACACTGAAATAGCATTAGTGAAAGCAGTGCTATGAAGAGTTGGAGTGCACTGTGTTGTCACAAACTATTTGCTGCCTGTCCAATTTAGTACCATTTTCAGAAGCAGAGAAGTGATTTAGCTAATYGGTGATGCAACTGCCTGTGTTTTTCTGCCTATTCTTTGTTGAAAATGTTGGTATGGCTCATAGTTCTGCCTCATTGCTGCATCCTTTGAATATTACTTCTCATACAGAAATCTGCACATAGATAATTCATGTGCTTTTATGAACAGAGGGATTCTTTTGAACTTGCTGCATTTTGTTTAAATATTCTCCCTAAGCTGAATGTCTCCACAGATAGATGAATGCATCTGCAAGTTTCAAGATGTGCAGTTTCTGTCCTACCCACTTGTGGGTGGGGTGGGATGAGTGTGGTGGGGTGGAAGAAGAAAGGTGAAGGAAGAAATAACCTCCTACATCAATAAAGTTTCTGGTGCCTCACATCAATGTATGTTCTTTTACAGGTTCTGCCTCTCAGACAGTGACCTCAAGGGAGGCTCTGTGACATGAAAGGGTTATTATGTGACTGGACACCTTGAGTCAGCTGGGGTAAATTACCACAGCCCCTTCACTTAGTTATTAGCTAAGTCCTTGTGTTCTGGGAAAATCAGTGGAGCTTGTTTTCACTTGTGGAGTATCTAAGCCATCAAGTTTAATGAATCGTTACAAATAATTTAATCTGCACTTGCAGGTGTCATTAAAGCACTTTTTTACTAAGAGAATTTCTTTAGCTCGAAAAAAATATCTTTCTCAGTCTAATGGTTTAAATATGGAGTAGCGGGATAGGTTTTGCTCATTAGAAAGCCTGATGCCGAATTCAGTATTCCCTTCTGCTAAACTTACCTCCTCCAGAATTTAAGGCTTCAAGTTGCAGGGGATACAACATAAGGCCCTGGTTAATTGCAAATAAATAGTGCCAGAAATATGTACAGATGGTACCTGAAGTTCATTGCTGAAGACTATCCAGTAGACTATATATAATTTGCATGACATGTATGCAGAGCAAGCAGGAGAACAACTTTTTGTGGTTTCTCACATTTGTAAAAAAACAAAACAAAACAAAAAGAAATCATAAATGAACACTCTCAGTCTGTGAAACATCTTATTTGGGAAAACAGCAACCTGTATTTCTATTTATTTACCTTAATTAAATTAATTAATTTAACAAGTCTGAAGATTTCAGCATTTTACAGGATACAGGTGTAAATATCTGGCGAGTAGAGTGTATATATTAAACTACATCTACTTAGCTAGTAAATATTTTCCTGCATTAGTTTGCTCATTCCCAAGCAATCAGTTGTGAACTCCAGTGTTGTAACGGGTCCACAGGGAACATTTGTGCTTTGGTTGGCACTTAGACTAAATTCATCAAATGATTTCTTTCCCCCTTCAAGGCTGACATTTCAGAATGTTTTTTTTTTTTTTAAAGGTTGTGTGCCAACTGCCAAAGTCAATTAATTAAATGGTAAATCTGAAATTTTTAGGGAAAGACTTGTTCCATTTTGCTGTGCGACCTTGGAAAAGGGAACATTTAATCCACAGAACACATGGTTTACCAGAGGGTTCTGATCTGCTTGCCTTGCAGGTAAAAGCAAAATTCCCAAAGATTTTTTGTGAGATCAGGGGTTACCTCAAGGATGGGATTTGACCCTGCTTATTCCTTCTCCTTTTATACTCTGTARTAATGAGAGCTTCTTTTGAGGACTTGCTATGTTTGATCGCTAAAAGGATTCAACACTTTGTAGAAGGAAAATGTGCAAATTTGTTGGCTCATTTTCCATTTATTTAGAGGCCATTTCTTTCTAGAGTGCAACCCCTGATGAAGATATGACATGCAGTCCCAGAATTTGGGATTCCTATGCTGGTCAAAGAACTTTAAAACAGATCTGTAAAGGATACGGGAAGAAATTCAAGAGATATGAGCATATGGCAATCCTATTCTAAGACAGCCCAAGTATGACAAGTATCCCCAACACACATGCCTCCCAAGGAGTGTATCTACCTTCTATGCCCATTAGGCAGCCAGGATAGGAAGCTTAGACTGGGCCTGTAGCCTCTGGGTGACTAAAGTTAAGTGATATAAATCTTAAATGCTATCATTCCTTATGGGCTTTTCCTTTTGGCATTTATGCTTTTCATGTACTTCCAGACCACTTCTACTCATTGCTTGGTTGTATCACATGTACTGACCTATTTTAAGAACAATATTAAGCCTTTACTTTTCTTCCTCTTACTCCCCATGTCACTTTTTGTATATCTTATTGAACTCCCCATACTGTATTTGAAGTTCCGCTCTCTTAAGGTGAGGATAAGGATATGAGTGTAGTGCAGTGACTGCTCTTTAATTATTAGTTGTCTGTCATTATTWTTRTTWTTTTTTTTAATGTTTACTTATATTTGTCCAGCCTGAAGGCCACAGGTGTGGATCAGAACCCTGTATTTTTGGGCCCTGTATATGCATGGAATGAAAAGAACAGCCTGAAGACAGTATAAAAGATAATAGAAATGGTGAATAGGGCAGTTGGGTTGAGGCAGACAAGATATGTGAGTTTTTCTTCCTTTGCCATTTGAAATTGTTTTGTTATATATGTTGAAGCAATTTCAAATTAGTGACTTGCACCTAATTTTTGGCCTGCCCTTACCCCTTATTTCATGGTGTTGTTGAAAGTGGATGTTTATTTCTTTGGGAGGAAAAAAGTTGCGTAAACAGAGTCGTTTCCTGCCTATACAGAGATTTGTTAGGACTTTAGTCTCTAATCTGACAATTTAGAATGATGGGGGTGGAGGCACTAATGAGCCATCTGTGGTAAGAAGAAGTGGTGAAAACCACTAGTGTCAGGAGTGTTAAAAAACAGCCTTCTAGGAATGTAGGCTCTGTATATTAAGTTATAGGAAGGTAATTCCTCCCAGGTTCATAATCTTGTACCTTCTCCTACCCCCTTGCTTTAAAAGAACGAAAAGAGTTTCAGGTCTTTATTAAATAAGCTCTGTACCACAACTCTTAGGGCATGTGTTTGGTCCTCTACCACCTCTTTGGAGTTTCTCTCACTGTCCAGAGATAGGCTAGTTTGAGGTAAGGACATCTCAGGTTTTCCAGTTGAAATTGTTTTTCCTTATGAAAAAGAATTACAGATGTATTGGCCCAAAGAGACTGCGAATCACTCAGGTGTGAGCAGAAGTGGGAGACCTTCAGTTCTGTTCTTCTGCAGCCACCGTTACTGTATTTAATCTGAAGGATATTTGATGTAATACATTAGAAGAATGCCTCCAAGAGTGAAACAAATGAAGGATGTCTAGCTGTGAATAATGCTGGAGGTTAAAGCTACTTCAGACACCCAACTTCTTGATACTATGAAAAATGAAGTGCTTCTATATATGCCTAGAAGGAGAACCCCTGAGGGGACTTGGGAAACTTTAGTTTAAACACCTGAAGGACTTCAGATGATTCCAAAGTGAAGCGGTAGAAGAGAAGTTTAGAGAACAGATTTTGGTCTAAATTCCATCTGAAGCACCTTAACTCTTGGGTGGGTCTAGCACTTAGCTGATTTGTGTTTAAAATCCCTATCTGTAGAATGAATTTATTGATATTTCTTTATCTCAGGGGAATCTTATATGGAGAAATGTCTCAAGTGCTCACTTATTACAATAAGAACTGTACCATATATCAACCTTAGATGGATAGAAAAGGTGTTTTAAATGACTTGGAAAAATTGGCAGAGAACGAATCTCGTGAATGTTTCTGGATGATTACTGGATTATCAAATTTCCCTTAGTCAGTATTGGGTGGTTATCTTTATTGTTTCTGTGCAATAGGCCTGTATCTCTCTGTGAAATGTGAATCCACCTTTCCAAGAGATTAGTAAACATGAAAGAACTAAACATTCTAATTTTTTCCCCAAAGTTCTATCTCAGCATTGTCTTCATCAGTAGCCTTGTCTGCAGGAAGTGTAAAGTTTCCTGCTATGATTGTTTGACTGCTGCCAATTATCAGATCTGCTTTTGGCAGCTTTCCCCTCAACCTGCTGATTAGCTAATGTGTGGTTACTAATACAATATGGGAAACTGGTGTAAACTAGGAAGCAAAAGATTTATTAATTTCATGTGCTAAATACTGTTTGTAATATARTTATCAATACTGTGAAAAGAAATACTGACTTGAGAAATAGTGAGGTTTCTATGTCTTCTTGTGAAATGAGGCACAAGAAAACTGTGCAGTAAACAGGCATATTTTCCCCTTGATGCACACACATAATTTTCATTAGATTCATAGATTTTAAAGGCAGAAGAGGGACCATTAGAGCATCTAGTCTAACTACCTGTAACACAGAGGCCATAAAATTTCATCCAGCTACCCCGCACCGGAAAACAAGAGCTGGATCCTGATCTGGATATAAAATGGTTTTACTCCACAAAGCTGCAATAATATCCGTTTATAACAGCTGAGAAATTGGCAGTAGACTTAAGTGACAATGGTTTATGGATTCTTTTTGCATAACCCTAAATGAAAGTGGTTACTTACACTTTAATAGCAGTGTTGAAAGAGCTTTGTCAGGAGTGTTTTTTTGCAAAATATTTAAGCTGTAGAAGAAAATATTTAGTTTTTTCCAAACCTTTCCAGGATGATTGTGTTCACTGTTTTAATTTAAACTTGTCTCTTTACTTGATCTTCCAAAGAAAAAGCATAATGTTAGCAGAAGAAAAATTTGTTGTTCTTAAATTGCAACCTATACCAAGTTTCTTATTTATAATTAATGCATGCCCTGCTTCTAGGATTTTAGTGGGGGAAGGACGAACAGAATAATGTAATAAAAGCTTGAACTTTCCCAGAGCCAAAAAGAATTTGAACTCAAAAGTTCAAAGATTAAAAGTCTCAAGAGCTAAAATGCAGAGTCCATAATTTCTTTCATTAGCTTCTATATTTGGCAAAACAAGATGTCTCATCATTCTTTTGTAGCCACCTGTACGTGTGTGTGGATGATGTTATTATATTTATAGCAGATACAGCCTTATCATTCAGCTACAGACAGACTTCTACCTGCTCAGAGCTACAGGGTTTAAGAATGCACTCAGACAATATTGACATAGTCAATGCCATAACATCCTGCAATCTGCACAGAAACTAAGACTTTGTGCACACCAAAGCTGAACAAAAAAACCTTCCTTCCTGCTCCCCTAACATAGGTGAGAGTGTTTAAAGGAAAATACCAGTGTGGGGAGAATATCCTTCAGATTCCCTCAGATTCTCAATCATTTTCTGTCAGTTCTGTCTCAGGGGAGGAAGGTGAAAGAGAGGAAGGTGAAATATTTTGTGTTGTGTGATACAAAAAGCTGTGACCATTGCACTAATGGCTCCAGGTAGAATATATAGAAAGGAAGAAAAGTAGTTGCTTGTGTGGGTAGTAAGCAGAGAGAATCTCCTCTCATATTATTTCCATTCTCAGTGATAATAAGTCAACTGATGGTTTGGCTGATAAGTTGTTATATTTGCTTAAAAAAATAAACAGGAAACATACATTTTAATACCTTCCCCCTTCTTTTCCTTGTGTTTTTCTTCTTCAGAGTTGAAAGTCTGTTTCAACATACTGCAGCACATTTTGGTGCCACTGTCACATGGAGAAAGAGTTATAACAATTTACAGCACAAATAAACCTCAGGACATGCTCTACAGCTTACCTATAAATGCCACCCTTCCCTTTCCAACATTTACTTTAAGCAGGACACCCATTAATTTAGAAGAGCCAGTAGCTAGGCACAGCCTCTCCGGTCTCTTAGGGAGACAAGGTTACTCATTGCCCTTACACAGAAGAATTTAAGTATTCCCCATCCTTTAGGAAATTCTCAGTTACCTCTACTGTACCGCTATAAGAAAGCTGAGAAAAATTAGCTATATGTCCATTTTGTGTATGCAGGCAAGAACAACCACATAACAATGTCTGTACTGTTTCTAAACGCCTTCCTAAATATTGTCCCTTCATGAACATCATCCTGTTAGCTTATATTAGATGCTGTGATAAAATGGATCCTCAGGAATGAAATTAATATAGTGGGAAGAGGAGCTTGTGAAGGAGAACAGTCCCCTAGAGCAGCCTGCTGGAGCTGGTGATGTGTTGTAGCATGGATGAGGACACAGCTCAGTCTCTTCCTGCCTCCTTATGGAGGCTTCTGCCCCAAAGAGATGTGCCTTGAATGTACCAGTAGATCTGCACTGTGATACAAGATAAGACAAAACTTGAGAACCGTGGCGAACCAAGCCAGGAGACGTTCAGGTTGAGTTTTAACTGTGTGATAGTATTCGTGG
Source organism: Apteryx rowi (assembly GCF_003343035.1). Classification (NCBI taxonomy): domain Eukaryota; kingdom Metazoa; phylum Chordata; class Aves; order Apterygiformes; family Apterygidae; genus Apteryx; species Apteryx rowi. Next base: position 118,754 of record NW_020450932.1, on the reverse strand, counting down.
GCAACTTGGTATAATCCTTTGTTTATCACTTGGTTTAGTCCTATATTTCTCAGGCCTCTAGGCTGGCTTCCAAGAGACTTTAAAAATATTGTTTCAAAGGGCTGAAGTTAGGCTATTGTTAGAGAAAAATTGGTTAGGTGTTATGGTCTTGCCAAATTAAATTCAACTTCATGAATGAAACCTGACATGAAATCTGTATAATATAGTCTCACTAATCAATAAAAAGGCATCTTCAACCTAGTCATACATAAATATTGGTAATAAAAAATTCTGACAATTGGGAGAGCATTGCATTCACAGAAGCTTTGAACTTTCAATCCAGTGATAAAACATCAGTCTGCATATAGTTCGATTCTGTCATTTGCTTTTGGAGTACTTCCTTCCAACACTAAAATTAAAATTGAAAGAACTTTCTCACTTTGAGGGAAAGAAAGCGCTATTGAAGAGAGATTCTCACTGGCAAATTAATAGATAAGGTCTGCCTGGCTAACTCAAAAGCAAGCGAAAGGTAAAAATTGAAACTCTTTATCACAGTTAAGTCATTTTTCTAAACTGGGGAAGTAATATAGGATAGGATATATGGAATAGATTCTCTTTCAGAAAGTGCTTTTAAACTTTAAAAGATCCGTAACTAATACTGGGAATGGTTATAAATGACAACCTTCTCTTTTAGATTGTGTTGTATTTATTACATTTTAACGTGACTTTATGGAGATTCTCAAGGAATTAAAGTTATATTTATGATAAAAACATGGAGCTGCTTCTAAATCGTGTTTTCATCATATTAACTGTTGCCTAGATAACAGGCATATCTCCTCAAGCACCTCTATTCTGGTTTAGCACTACAGCTTGCAAATTAATACAGTCATTATAAGACAGCAAAGCTATATCACTTACCATTTCATTATTGTTCAAATCAAAATCCATATTTTTTCAGTTTTCCCTAGGGTTACAAACTGGATAGGGAAATGTTATCATCTTGCAAAATAATCTCTCAAGACTCTCTCTTTGGTGTTAAGAGGAGCAGCTAATCATATTACACTAATTTTCATATTAATAGGTCCTGTGCAAAGAGAGAGTTAATGTTCTCCTTTTATGTTAAATCCTCCAACACTGTTTTTTATATTTTACATATAATTTCTATATATAATTTAATACAGTTTCTATATATATTTAATCCACTTGGAGCTAGATTAGCACAAAAGATATTGTGTCCTCCTCGGTATATGAATCAGGGTCAAATCAATAGCCTACCCTTAAATTTTTAATCAAAATGGCAATCTGTCATCACTAAGAGAGTTAGGTAATGTTTAAGTGAATAACATGAACACATATTATGTTTTAATGGAAAATACAGAGGATAACTTACTGCAGCACAGGAAAACACTCTATAGAGTATCTTGCAAATACTTCATTGCTTACAAGAGAAGCTGTGATCCTACAGCATTTGCATCCACTCTAAAATGAAAATCATCTTTAAACCTGAATTCTAGTTTCTGAGGGATTAATACACACTTTACTTTTGAGATGTTTACTTTTGTAATGTTCTGAAAGCTTCCCATATAATGTAGTGTAGACAGTTTTATTTAAACTCCAGAGCTTTAACTTTATACATTAGCATTTTCTGGTATTGTTTTTTTCAAGCTACTAACCTGAGTAACGTGCTCTGTTCAGAATAACTTGATGATTGTGAATTTAAGGAGCTGGCCAAGGAGTCAGGCGTTTGCCTGACTTTAGGTGGTCTGGATGTGAAACGTGGGACAGGTCTGCCGAGAGGGGGACAGAGACTGGAGTCTGTTCTGCGCCAGCCTGGCATAAAGTGGCTCGCAGGTGGAAACCGGAGCGCTGCAGCGGTGTGGTTGTTAATGAGCCCCAGGGAGAGGGGCAGGAGCCCTCAAGCGCACTGCCGGGCTAGCAGAACCAGCTGGCTCCGGGAGCTGCTCGCAGCCGCTCGGCTTGGCCCACAGAGGAGCTTGGCTCTTCCGCGGCTGCGCTGGAAGTCAGCCCCTTGGTAAGCCTGCGAGCCTCTCGTACTGTGCGAAGCTCGGTTATCGTAACAATGCCATCTCTCTCGACTTCCTTCGTTATCCTCTCCACTCCCAGTCCCAAGGGGTCTGACCAAAACCAATGGAGGGCTCCGCGGGATTTTCCTGGCTTTGGTGTTTGGGCGCTACTCCCCAGTTTGCCTTTCTCCAGCCTGCTCGCAGCTCTGCTGTTTGGACTCGCATCCTCTGGTCCCCTGCATTCTTCGCACCCCTCATCTTCTACTTTTGTATACTTTCATTCCTAGTCCATTCTACTCCTGACCCTCTCAAAAACTACTAAAATGCTTAGGCAGTGAATAAAATGCAGATTAAACGAGTGCTTTCAGCTTCAAGCTAAAATGTGTTGACAGCATAACAAGAGGCCTAGAGGAGACACTGAAAAGCGATGCCATTTTGGGAGAAAAAGCCGTAAAAAAGATTCCCATTAGATTTGAGGGCTCGCCGTGGCTTGGTGGTAGCATTCTGGGCTGCCTTCATGAGGTCACAGGTCCACTAATAAAATGTGGAAATAATTTTAATTGATGATATATTTTATCCCTTGTTTAAAGAAACTTAAAGACAGCCACGGTTGGATTCTATCCTCACTATATTGGTGTAAATGTAAAGTAATTTTATTCAAATATATGTTCTTCTTGATGTACAACACTTTAAAAGAAATCAGACTCTGGCACACTCCTGAATTTCAGATATTATACTGTATTTCCATTTATAACCTGACATAATTCCCACACAGCATATGGTATTAATCTGGTGTAAACACCATGTTATGATGATACCCGAACACATACAGCTGACATGAAAATGTCTTCAAGTACAATATTTCCAGAAGCAATTATGTCTATATGGTTGATAGTTAGCTTGCTATATGAATTTTTATTCCTTATTCCTGTATACATGCACGTACACAGGATGAAACATTATGTATGAAAGAGGAATTATTTTTACTGTTTGCAAAAACAAACAAACAAACAAACAAAAAAAAATCAGGATGGTCCGCTTCTGTGACCTGTCAGGCTTTTCATGTGAAAAACTCACCTCCATATGAACACAATAATTTTGTAGTGTTGGAATTTCCTGTTTTCCTTAGAGGGTAAATGTGTAGATGAGTACAAGGAATAGAGTGACACAAAATGAGACTGCTGACATATTTGTAAGAGAAAATTCTGCCAAAAATAAGTTTTAAAGGAAATGTTTAATTTCTTAGTAAACGTAATACTCCTCCTGATATGTAAAAGTCCCGTATGTGGACTTCTGCTGGTCAACAAGCATTTCTCGATGTTCCTTGCTGAGAGGGGAGATAGTGCAGCCCCTTGTCCAGGTAGATGCATGTGTGAGATATTGTCAAAAAATTGTCTAACATTGGAGTTGAGCCAATCATGTTGCTAAAAGGAGATAAATGAAAACATATCTTTTGGAAAGTAAATGCTTGCTAATGGTAATATTTTTGCTTGAACACTGCCAGTAGGGCCAGATTCACAGCTGGTGTAAACTTTTCTAGTGCCATTGAGTTAACACCAGTTTGAGATGGAAAATTCATTTATTAGGATGAAGTGCAGCTTTTAAACAGATTATTCGTAACTACACCTGCTACCGACAGTCTCCATGTTTCCTAGTCCCGTTCYTCCTGAGGATCCTTTCTTAAATACAATCCCAAAACAAACAAAATACGGCCACCTCAGTACCACGTTCTCATAGTGGAATGGAACTGTTCAGCAACCCAGTTCTGCTCTTGTTAGCATCAGTGTAAGTCTGGAATGACTTCATTTTAATTACTTCATACTTGCACAACAGTGATTAACAGTAGGTTAGGCTGTTTATGATTTTGTAAAGTGAATATTTCTAGCTCATGCCTATAATCCAACATAACATCTTAATTTTAGAAATTTAGCTAAACAAATTGCAGCTAGGCAAGTGTAAACCTGGAATAACTCCACTGAAAATTTACACCAGTGTTACTAAGAACTGAATTTAGCCCATTATGTTGAATTCCTTTTAACAGTTTTTGCATGTTCAAACATCCACCAGAGATTAGATGGAAACCAGCAGACTTGCTGTTATCTGTGATATAAGCGGGACACCAGAGGTGAAAGGGTAACGCATTATCACACTCTGCCACCTGGCCCATCCAACACAGTTTGAGCAACCATAATTGTATTGATTACTTCTTGTGCTCATGACTAATGACCTCTAGCTGCAATCTTGCATTTTCTAAATCTTTTATATTCTGATTTAATAATAAGATTTGATTAAAAATTGCCATTAGCCAATGCCAACGATTAGTCAGCAGGACTGATGCCGCCAAGTTCCAATGAGTTTCATTATTCTGGTATTAAAAAGGACAGAGAACTTCTGTAGGTTAATAATACAATGATTCTGTCTCAGTCAGGAATGAAAGAAAACAACTCTAATATACAAATGTAGCAAAATGTATGGCTATTACTAATAGCTGCATTTTACAGAGAAGTGTTTGAAGAATTAAAGGGATGTTGTCACAGATGGTAGGGACAGTTTGCATTTACTTTTTATATTTGACTGGAAAGCCAGTGTCAGATGGTGAGTAAGGGGGCATTCTCCTAAAGAAAGCCATTTCCTTTGATGAAACAAGAACACGGGGATTATTCAGCTTCTCCACCAGCATCCCCATCACGACAAAACTGTGCAAAGTGTATGTAGGCAAAAATGAATTGTGATGGCTTTAAAAAATGACAAAGGAATTGGTTCTGGTTATTCACCTGCTGAGAATAGTTTAGCCTAGGAAGTTTTTTTTTTTTTAAGGATGAAGTAATACTGAATGAAARGACATGTTGTCAGATCTTCCACAGAAAATAAAAAAATATGCCTTTTCCTTTCAAGAAGGTAAAATATTTAAATATATACTAATTTTTAGACATATAGCTAAATCCTGCTGAAGGGCTGTCTGATTAAGGATACACTTAAGCATGTACTTAAGAGCTCTGCTGAATCTTAATTGAGGCCTCAATATTGGGTGTTCTTGAACAGATGCTCTATGGGGGGAACATCTGCTGTGGGATGCAGTGCTCCCCTGGAGCTGGCTGACACTGAAGTCAATGAGAGCTGAGAGCACTCAGCACCTTTCAGGTTCAGACCTTTAAATAATAAAAGATTCTTGAGGCATGGTAAAAGCATTTTCCCCAGCTGCGCAGGAGCAACTTTCCCACTTTCATCCTCCAGCAACTAAAAACACGTCTCAAACCCAGATCCTATACAATTTTAGGATATTTGAATAAACAAATACCTCTTTTAATTGTTGTATATATAAAATATTTTCTCACCTTCAGGAAAGTAATTTTTAAACATACTTTGTTAATAAAGTTTGCTTTTGGCAACTGTTGTTTTCCCTGTTTATTATAAGTGCCTTTAAAATGTTTCCATTAATTAAGGCTGCTTTTATGGGCTCCATCCATTTAGTAAAATTACAGAAAGAAATGCTGCCGACACATCTGCCTTTGACTTCTGTTTGCCTGAGCATTTTATACCCCTGTGAATAGCACAGTGGGGAAAGAGAAACTGTGAAAGAGAATGATAGAAAGAGGTGAATTCCGTCCAGCAAAACATGGAGGTCAGGAGAGACCCAGCTGATTACATGTTCATGTTTTCCAGGATTTACAAGAGGAAAGTTGGTTGAACTCTAGTTACAACGTAATAGCCCTCTTAAAAAACAATAATTTAAATCCTCAAAAATGAAAGAAAAACTATGTAGAATGTGTATTTGAATATAAGAGATTGTGGTTTTGGTGAGCAGGCAAGAAGGAGGTTGCTCTGAACATCTCAGTATTAACTTACAGAGGTTTATACACCCTCAGCTGAAAGCATTACTAGCCAGATTATAATTATAATTACCTTGGCTTCATCTCAGTGTTTATCTGCCATGACACCCACCCAGCCACCTGCCTGCTATTAATTCATTCAACACTAACTTCATCTTTTTTCCTTTTATCTCGTTTTTTTCCTGTTATCCTAACTTTAAAAAAATGTGTCCGTTATTAGAAACAAACTAACACAATATTTGTTTGCCCATGACATCATGTGTTCCTTTGTTTAAAAAAAAAAGAAAAAAAAACCCAGATATCTTCATATTATAAAAATAACCTGTTTGTATTATGTAGTGAAAACTGGAAAGATAGGGTATTTGACTCAAAAACTCAGAACAGCCGATGATCTTCTATAAAAGAAATCTTTTCTTCACCTGGAATAATGCCAGATATTCAAAAAAAGGATGAAATTTATTACAAGGGGTGATAAGCATGATATACAGTTGGTATTTAAGATTCCATGGTGTGTGTGTGATATTGTGCAAGTGCTGTGTATTTGTTGCTGCTGTCATTACTGAGGTGCTGAGGTTTGTTGTTTGCTCTGACAGAACGCTGAAATGTCCAACTGTCYTGTAAGATGACAGCTTAAAAAACAGCAAAACAATAGCAACTGGAAATAACAGCCATTCCCCTAGTGCTTAAAGCCTTAGCAGAAGTGAAAACTGCATTCTGCTCTGCAGTTTATTGGGTAAAACACACTCCTTACCAGTATGTCTGGGACTGTGAACTGGTACTTACATGCAGATGTCCTTTCGGATGTTCTTTGAACAATAGATTGAAGAACAGGCTTTAATGTGTGACAGCGAGCTAATTATAATAATGGCTTGGGGTCAGGTAATGCTTCACTATTTATCTGACCCAACCACTGTTCATTATACTCCTCATGTCAACATGTTTTTACAGAGTGAAAATTACCAACTAATTAATTTAATTTCAGGATTTAATGCCACTGTAAAGGAAAATAAGCAAGGTTTAGATTAAATAGTGATGTTTCTAGAAGGGAGCATTGTAAACACAGAAGTGAAGAGTCTTTAAAAGCAGCTTGGAGTTGAATGGTGTAAAGGTCTGATCCTGCAACCATTCATTAAGCCTCAGTTCATCAAACTGCACTTAACTTTAAGTATCTGCTCAAGTCTTGTTGAAATCAAAAGCATGTGTTTAAATGCTTTTTGCAATGGGGTCTCAGACCCTGCTCAAGCGACATTTCTGAATTCATGGAGCCTGCTTGCCTGAAGAAATGTGTCAAGGTGAAGGCCTAATTGCCCATATTCTTTCCTGTACTGTTGATGTTCCGTTTTCAATGACATTTCTGCTCTCTGTCAGTTAAAGTTTGAAAATGTCAGAATGTAAGACATATTACCCAGACCTCCGCACAGATTTTTGGGGGCACAGTTCACGCAAGCAAATGAAGGAAGGGGGATTTCTGAGGGAGTATTCTTATTGCTTATTGTATTTTTCAGCTGCCCAGAGTATGCAAGCTGCTGTTTATAGTTGGTTCCTGACCTGTTTCAGCTAATGCAGTCTTCCTTCAGTACAACTCACAAAGGCACAGCAGCCCCTYGTATACATGGAGATAATAATTCCTTGCATTTTTATAGACTTTTTGGCCAGAGGACTTTGGATACTTTGTGAATCCCTGGTGCTGGAGGTAGTATTATCTTCCTCACCTTTTGTCCCTTCTGTCCTTATATTCTTTAAGAAGATCAGTACTGGGGAAGGTGAGACACATGCTTCCCAGCTCCTGGGCTATTTGTTTGCTTTGGCTCCAAGCAATACTCATGGATGAAGCCCCCAAGGGCTGCATCTCTCTTTCCCAGAAGAGAACCCTGGTGTGTCCCCGCTAGACCACCATTCTGGGTGACTGAAGGACCAGGGATCCCAAATGCACTGCAGGGTGCATCTGCTGAATGTTTTTGCTGCAGTTTGAGTTGCCTGAGATAGAAGAAATCTGTGGCAGAGCTTACAAAACAACCCACATGTCTCAGCTGTTCTCCTTGGACCTTAGTTAATCACTGGTTGCTGAATTTTTTATGGTAGACTTTAAAATGGGGGTGGGGTGGGGGCACTGCACACAGGAATCTCTAATTTTAGACCGAATGGTTTTAATGATAAATTCAGGAAATATGTAGTTAGGGTACAATTTTTAGAACACAAATATCAGTCTAAAACTTTTATCCAATTCTGCACTGATTTTGCACTGTGCGGCTAGCCCAGCTCTGTCTTCAAAGTCATCTTTTGAGTCAGACAGCAATCGCTTCAAGGAAATATGTACAGCTATAGCTTTCACCAAGACATCAAGAGCTTTAAGTCTGGGGATTGGGTTGGCAATGCATAGGTCTTATGATCCTCCTCATCTCATTGGAAAAGGTCACAGAAGTCATCAGATTGACTGCAGAACATTCCCTCAGAGCAATGCACCTTTTGTACTTCGGAGCCGCTACTGTTTTTGAAGCTGTGGTCCGTGTAGAGCACAAATCTTGCTTTAACATGTATATCAATGCGTTAGAAATACCCTAGGGGGACAGAGAGAGGCTTTCTGTTCAGTACAGTATTTAATCAAAAATTTCTAGCTTAGAGTTATGTAAAATAGGCAAGAAAAGCCATTGCTGAATTTTATTTCTTTTTTCCAAAAGCAAGTCAAGGACAAGGCATGGAGATTCTTGACTGTAGCTGATGAATGTGTTTTTTCCTTTAAGGAGGAAATAGTAAGGAAAAGATTGGTGTAATGGATGTCTGTGGATTCTTTTTACATTACAAAAGACATTAGGCACCCTGAAGGGCACTAAAATGGTCTGGAAGAAGCAAAATTGGACCCTGTCTCAATGGAAGTGTTTACCTAATCTTGTCTGTAGGGACAGCACAGTAGACCATGGACTATGCACTTTAGAGGAGAGCTTTGAATGTGCCCCATGTCCTCTGCTTCTAGCACACTGGCTTTCCATAAAATGTATGCCCCTAAAACAGCTTGTGCAAAGTGAAGTATAAAGGATTTTAGATAGCATCTATTACACTTGTTCAACAAGAATCTGCCTAATAGGCAAACGCACTAATATACACTTGCTAGAGATAGAAAATAGCCCTTCATTTCTCTTATGTGAGTTATAAAATGGAAAAACTRGTAAAAATATAGAGTTGGAGATGCTGACAAAGTTGTTACTTCTACATTCTTAAGAAACAATTTCCATTCACAAATGTTTTCATCTTCACCAGTGCCCAGTGGAAACACCTGATGAAGAGGTAGATCAACCATTATCCTGCATGGGACTTTGCTATGTCCCACACCAGGTTTGCTAGCAAGGATTCCCTGTTACAGAAATGTACCTAGCCTTGAGTTTCTGCCCTTGGCCCGTGGGTGATGAAACAGATTATAATACTGCTAGCAGTGAGTGGTGCCACTGACACATGTCCATCTAGCACTGCATGTGAAGAAAAAGACTAAACTTCATAGAGACCTGATTTTGTAATGACATATTCATATCCATATTCACCATGAATGGCCCTCTAGAATGACCAATTAGTTCAAATACCTTTTTCTTGATTACTGGACAACTACCATAAAGATATTTCCTAAGGGTCAATAAGGCTTTGTTACTAGGCTTGTCTGACCATCAATACAGTATGTGAATACTCAGAGGTATGAATAAATCTGATACGGAAGAAAAAAACCCCACAAATAAATGATCTTTAATGCCTGAAACATGCACACTCTGGTATTCAGCTACAGAACTACGAACTTTCTTTATGGAATTTAAAGTTAATTTAACTGCTTTTTTAATCTATGAACACAGAAACCAGGAAAAAAAAGAAAAAAATTTGCCTCTTCTGTCTTCTGTGGTTTTTCCACAGGCTCAAAATGGTACCACGGGTAGGTCACCTAATCAGTCAATAATTCAGTAATAATACCATTTTTTACTTCCATTTTTGTTTGTCTTGTTTGAATTGAGAGTTTCTGGGAAGCAGGCACCTTTTCTTGTAATGGTTTTGGAAGGCACACCAGAGGCACTGTCTAGTATGGATCTTCAGACATGACTGGAATAGTAATAAATAATAGCAAATGATTTTTAGTCACTGGTTTTCTTCATTGTTTTAAGCTATGTGAAAATGTATAGGAAAAAATCATGCTAAAATGACACGCTACTGGAAATGGACCCAGACTAAACTCTAAAAAAAAAATCAAGATCAGCCAAGGCTGTGCTGGGTACTTCTTAATTAACTAAATGAAGCATACACAATGAATAAAAATCTAACTTTTGCAAGGCAAATGAGCTAGGACTTTTATGGATGCCAATAAAATGAATGCTGTCTGGGAGATATTCATTAGCTGAGTGGAAGATGTCTGTAGAGGCTATGGTCTAGAAATTTGGTGAATTTAATGGCACAGGCACGGAGGACTGCTTAATACAGTGAGTGGAGCTGGCAAAAGAAAAAGAGTAGCACTTCTTCAGTATGAATATGTTTCATCAAACCAGCAATAAATTGCATGAACTTTTATGGTCTCCTGGTCTACATTAACCAAGGTCTGACTAGTGCTAGTGGCTCTCTACATTCGTTTGCCAAACAGTAAGACTGTGATTCTGTTCCTCACAAACTGACAGGTAGATAAGCTAATTTTAGTAGGATGCCTACTGTGTGTATGTGTGCGGGTAGGAATTAAAGAAAAACATTTGTAAACCAGCAAATTCTCAGGTATTTCTAACGACCCTTCTCTGCTATTTGCGATTATATGTTTAAAACAGAAAAATGGAAGCCCTTACCTGTTTGGCTGTGGTTTGTTCCTACTCCCACAGCATTTTCCTGGCTGTTCTGAAGTCTCTTCATCCTGTGAGAGACAGAGGAGGAAGGAAGGGAGGACTGAAGTTTCGGGAGAATGAAAAAGATTAGCAGAAACAGAAAAATGGTGGCCTGGTAAAGAGCAGTGAGCATATATATGCCACAGTGTCACTTCAGAGTCATGTGTGTCCCTGCTCTTTGGTCAGACCATGAGGAGGCTGGTTACCTACGCTGTATTGGGTGTCTTTTAGAAACCCCCTTGGTCTCCAGAAGCTGTGTGACGACTAAAGCTATTTCTCTAGGGGATAGCTGCCTTTCTGTATTTACTGGTTATTCAGCTGATACATGAAAGAACGTGTGACTCAATGTGCTCTAGTGGCTAAGCAGTTATTGTGCTGAAATAATAATTACTCTAGTTCTTGTTGCTTCTTTCCTGCTCATAGACTTTCTCATACTTTGCAGAGAGTGGAACATTTTAACTTCTTTTTACAGATTTGTTGAAGGTAAGGTAGCAGAGCCAGGAACACACCAACATCCCATGAACTCCAGTCCATTACCATCTCCAGTGGCTTGTATTGCTCCCGAGTTATTGGCCCAGGTGCTGATCCACACTGCTTTGGTTGAGTTTTAGATCAACAAGGGTCTGCTGCCCTGCAGCCTTCATTGCTTCCAGTTGTCTGGTGCCTCTCATCTCTTGGGAGAAAGGAGGGGTGGTAGTTTGGCATACCAACATATAATCACCCATTTTGTCTCCAAATATAACAGAAAAAGGCTGGGGAAAGCAGAGGAAGATCAAACAAGTTCTAAATATCAGTTACTGATCACTGATAGAAGTGATGTGTTTAGTGTTATGGGTACACCTAGACACAAAGATCATACGATAATCATTCAAAGGTAAAAGGCATTAAGGTGCCAAAATAGTCCAGAAAACAATGAGAAATAATAACCTAATTAATTTTATGTGTTTTTGTTTGTTTTTAAATGTCTGGTAGCTTCTTTTATATATGAACAATTCCTGGCAGAATTTGGGTACTGTTAAGAAACTAACAATGCATTCTGGTTTGGATGACGCAAATGGCTTGTATTAGTTTCCAGATGAAACGTACAGAGCTGTGGAACAGTTAAATTGATATTAAGAACTTCCCTCAGTTAATACCTAGAAGGTTTTGTACCTGGGCTGTCAAGTGATCTTTTAAAATTGTATGTAGTTGTTTGGAAGCCAAAGCAGTGGCTGGTTCAGCTTAAACTTTCCTCACACAAACAGGAATATTATGTATTTGAGAAGAGAAAGAAGCACATGGTGACACCTAACCTGGCATTGCAAAACTCTGGCTATTTGCCTTCTGCAAGTCATAGCTGTTCTATTATCTGTAATCAGAGTGCTAAGATGAAAACCTGTTTTTATCTGGGCTGATAAATTTTGATGACAATTGTATATTATTCCAAAAAACTAGAGAGAATGTTTTAGTCGCTATAGCTACTGCAGGCCAGATTTAGAAGCCGCTACTGAAATTGTACCGTGCACATGAGTAACTGCTCTTTTGGTGTGAGTCAGATGCTAACTGTTTAGCTCTGATAACCCTAATATTTACAGTTTCAGAGACCTTCTGGGTTCCATTATTTTTTACACTGACACATACAAAACCTCTCGAATAAATCTTGACTGCAGACGTAATGGACAGTATTCAGCCTGCCTACAGTTGGTATCCARATTGACTTCTATGCCTGCTATTTTCCACTGAGTGAACAAAGAATCAGGATGTGGCAGTAGTAAGCAGCATGTAGCCTCAGTTACTCTTTTAAAGTTAGATGCTCTAGAAACTGTAGTATTTGAAAGTATTTTGATGATGGGCTACCTGAATATGGTTTGTTGCCCCCCATACAAGTGGAAATGAACCTACATCAAAACTATGGGATTAGAGCTGCCATATTTGAAAAAAAATTTGGAAAAGGACACTACAAATATGACTAACTAGATTTTATCATGAAGAATTAAAAGAATAGAAACCTCTTATCCAGTTTTCTCTAATACAGTCATTTCTCCAGAACACTGCTCTCCTCAGCCTATGAGGATTTCATATTCATTGTTAGTTAATAGCTAAAGAATCAGTGCAAATAGGAGTTGTCTCCCTGCATCTATTGGGGTATAAACACTGGTACTCTTCTCCATCCTGCAGGTCACTCTACTTTAAAAGAGGCAATGGTAAATTTAACAGCCAGGGTGTTGTGATTAGAAGACTAAACATATGTATAGAAAAATATTACAAACAACCATGCTTTTAACAAAGGCTAATTTTCTGATAAAACAAAGAAAAATTACACTTCTGCAGTTGGAACACAAGCATCACTCAGCCCATGACATGCGCTGATTACACAAACAACAATATTTCCTCTTGCTTCAGCCTCTTCATCTTAGCTGGAGGCAAAAAAATAGCCATAATTGACTTGCAGGGAATGAGAAGATCTTCCAAATCCATTTGACCAGATAAATGCAGTATCATTCTAGACCAAATTTTGTTTATGTGAAAGGTTTTGCTGAAGTCAGTAAGGGAGATTTTCAGTGGGGGCCTTTGCAAGGCAGGCAGAACAGATAAGATATTAGAATACAGTCTTTTGAACAAAATCTCTCTCTAGCAGAAATTCACATGAAACATGCAAAAACACACAAAGTTTTCTGGAAAGAGAGGATTTTCTTTGACTTCTAGAGTCCACTTTGCCTTCTTGGTAAGGTGAGACATTCTGGTGATAATTTTTTTTTTTTTTTTTTTTAAGCAGATAAACCCTGTTCTGTATTCTTAAACTTTTGCTTCTTAGTGAAACCCTTGAATGAATATTGTTTCTCTTGTTTTTCTCAGAGACATTGACCATATTCTTTGAATGGTACTTGAAACAATAGTCCTAGCTGCTGTAACTGTGATGGTCTGGAGAACAGAAGTTGAGATAAGTATATGAAAAAGGTATTATCTCTTACTAGGACAAGTGACTTAGGAAAAGACARTTGGGCTTCCAGAAACAAAACCAGACCAATAGTGTCTTAGGCCATGACTGGAACTTCTGCACGCTGTAACTTTGCATCACAATAATAGTCCAGGATGCATCCAGATTACTTGGGATACTGCACTGATTTCATTTTGCAAAACCGCACCATTACATAGAGGGCCTTTAATGCCCCTGGGGAGCACAAGCTTAGATAGCCTCAGAGACTGAAGAACTTTTTTTATTAACCACTTTAGTCAGGAGCTCTGCAAGCTCCTCACTGCTGTTCTGCCAGTTGGCTTTGCCATTATTTAGCGATGCATCTTTACAAAGCACAGAGCATCTCCTCAGACCTCACTGCTGAGACCACTAACTTTCTGGTGTTATGCATAGTCACTTGCCTATTGCTTATTATAGAACATGTATTTCTTTCAGATCAGTTGATAATATGAAAGTGAATCAGTTTTCACGTTAGATTTAAAATGTTAACATCCAGAGAGGTGCTAAATAGCCAGTTACTCATCTTTTATCTTCAAGTTCCCCTTTTGTCTTCGTTCCATTCTAACGTGCTTTGAGAGTTACTATGAGCACTGTGTGAATTCAGTATTATTTTTTGCCCCAGGACTACTAGCTGTATCTACAATTTTACCCAAGAAACTGATGCTGTTACATTTCAGACAGGCCACCATGTTGTTCTGTAATGGTTCGTGATTAGTTTGACTAAGATATGAACCAGTACCTAATAACTATATCTTAAACCTTTCCGTCATTAAAAGTTCTCGGTCCTTAACCAGTCAATGATTTTCTTGTTAAGAAAATGTAAGTAAGTGCTTTAAGGTTTCTTTTTAAATGTAAATAAATTATAAAACTTTTTGTCCTTTCAGATGACATGGCCATTGATGAATGGTTAGAGTTAGTGAACACCTTATCCCTCAAAACGGAAGAATTACACTTTAGTTATCAACACAGATTTCAACATAATTGGGACTAAAATGTCCTCCTTATTTAGTACCTCTGGGGATACATCTGCAGCCTGACCTCACCATGTCTTTTTCTATATTGAGCTAGTTTTGATGTTTTAATAGGCACAATATTACAACTTCACACTGTGACATAATATTATGCCTTCAAATACATACACACAGGCAACACAAGGGAATGTTTGTTATCTTCCCCATGTAAGAACAAGTGCAATATAAGATAAATATGGAAGAAAAATGCTTAAGTAGTAAAACATGTTTCCTTCCTCCTGGTTTTCCTGATGAGGTTAGAGGAAAAATACACAAATTGTTTGTTTGTTAGGTTTCCAAGCTGCCAACATGTACAGTAGAGAGAGAGAGAAAAAAAATCAAACTTCTGACAGGTGCAGACAGAGAGAGCTCTGAGGCAAACCCTGATTCTCCTGTGTGTTTAAAATATTTTCCTTTTGCCAGACCAAAAATAAATTTCAGTCTCTATGTCCAAGAAAGTAAACAGTTCTGTTGACTTGCCAGATCTCAGGGCTTGTCTTGGAGTTTTTATGGGATACATGTAGCTGAAATTCAGATTTTTTTTTTTTTTAATCATAGATACTGGA
Organism: Apteryx rowi; assembly: GCF_003343035.1. NCBI lineage: Eukaryota > Metazoa > Chordata > Aves > Apterygiformes > Apterygidae > Apteryx > Apteryx rowi. The sequence goes on along the minus strand of NW_020450932.1, from coordinate 103,554 downwards.
CTGAAATTATACAATAGTGGGAGAAGGATAATGTTGCATTTTGGAAAACAAATACTTATGAGTTATGGGAGTGGATTGACATGAACTATTCCAGTGATGCTTGAACAAACGTGTCCCATTTTTTGTTTTGTCCCCTGTCCTCTCACTTGGTGCTATTTCCTATCTTCTAGCCCCTCCCTAGCTATTCCTTGCTTTCAAATAACTGCCATTAAAAATTCCAGTCCACACAAAACTATCTAAAAATGAGGAAAATATTATAAGGAATGGGGTCATGTGAATGTAGGGAGGAGGTGGGTGGAGGAGAAATGAATCTGATGATACTTACCTACATGAGAAATAGCCACAACACTACCGTGATGTATGTCCTGGTCATCTGTGGCTTATCTGTACTCCTATGAGGAGCCCTAGGTTTGGTTATGGAAGGTTGCATAGTCTCTGATAACATGTTCTCTAGTGGAAGCTAGTGCTGCAAAGGGATGTTCTGCTTCATTTTGGAGCTGTAGTAGGGTCTCTGCTACAGTTTGGTGGAGCCCATTCAGCTCCCGTTGTCTGACCCTGCACATACAGCATGGCTCAGGGACCTTCCAGATGGCCACCCTCATCCCATTTGCCTCAACTGCCATCCTAGTAAGACTGTAATTGTACCCGCTGTGGTTGAAAGCTCAGTTATAAGGAGGTAATCCTGGTTCTATCACAAAATCTCATAAATTAAATTGAAATCAGTCACATTTATGACTGGTTGTTAAAAAACTGTAAGTGTTATGAATTTATGACACTGTGCTCATATTCAGCTGTTCACTGCTTCTGCTTCTAGGTCTTTTTCTCCTATGTGGGATAAAATTTATATTTGTGGGTGAGATCATTATAAATCTTTTATGTACCACAAGTGCAATTTTAAATGTTTGCAGGCATGGAGAACTGTGCCCATGAGATATCAACTATATTTCATGGGTTATTGCTTCATAGAACTGACAAAAATGAGCTTTGCAACTAGTATACACTCACACACACTTCTCAAGTTTACATGTTTGACCTTTAAAAGCTGGTAGGCAGCATGAAATGCATGACTTCTTAGGAAATAAAATGCTACATGGTTTGTATTTTATTTGGATGTCAGCTCCCTGTGTTCATATTTTTATTTTTTTTCTTCAGTAAAACACTTTCTCAGAAGATGTGCCCATACCAGTTCTTGAAGGCTTCTTGCTGAGTTCAGTTAGAACTGGACAAGTTCCTCTGCAGTGAGTACAGTCTACATACATGCTCTGTATAAATTAGTGATGAAACCCAGGCCAGCAATAAATGGACTTCGTGCAAGTCTATTGGTGAGATCCGAAGCCTTCGCACTGAACTTTCCTATCACATATATTGGAGAAGATGTATTCAATTTTTGCAAGAGATACAGAAGAAAATTTTCAAAAAAAGTTTTATTTTCTCATGCAATAAAAAGATGGTACTAGAACTGGGTGATCTGTTAATAGAAGACAAGGTACACAGAGGTAGGTTGCAGGTATGGCATTAAATGAGCACTTGGAAGAAGGATTTAACGGAGAGCACATTGGGCTGGAAGCTGTGAAGCCTGGGGTTTCCCACCTTTGCAACTGGCCTACTGGATCAGATCACCTCTCTGTAACTTACATAGGCATGGATTTAGCAGGTGAGGAGATGCTGAAGGGATTTCTTTCCTCTCTCTGTTTGCCCGATTGCCACTTTCCTGCCACACACTRCATGGATACAGGCTCTCTTCTGCTACATCTGTGCAGTGTTGGGTCATGTCTCCATAACATGGTACATCAGCTCCATCTTACTATTCATCTCACTTGCCCATTTCAGACAAGAAAGTCTTTGAGTTTGAAACAGTCTCTCCTCGTATGCTTACTGCTTTTGGTATCCAGTGGAAGTGTAAACAGCAATAATACTTTGCTTAGGTCCTCGTGCCGCAATAGCTCTGAAGTTTCTTCTTGTTTCATTTATGAATTTCAGTTATATTACAGTGGATATTTGGTAATTTCCATGTTACTTTCCTTTGTTTAACATTTTATACAATCTGTTTACCATTTGTGAACCTTTTCATGCAGGGCTTTATGTGTCAGCTGCTTTTGTATGTATGTGAATGATTAAGTAGGGCACATATTGTTGTTTCTGTCCCCTGATTTGGGTAACTGAAATTTTGACAAGGAGAAGAGATTTCAAGATGGCAGTGARAATGTTACTTCCAACAACATTAACACAAATGTGCTTGTAAATGTTTCAGTGCACATGTGCTTCCTTTGAACGTTTTAGCAGCATAACATAACTATTGAATATTCACAAAGCACAAAGTCATTTCATTCATGCTTTCTATTTTAACAAATAGGCACAATCCTCTTTTGTGCAACATTCATCCAACTTCACAGTATGCATTAAAATATATTCGGATTGTTTATGATTGATGTGGTCATCCTCTTATGATTCCTTTGGGCTAGATAGAAATAGAAATGTAGGGCAGGAGTCTCCATTGCTGTGCAGCTGCTTTTCACTGCACCGTCAGCATAAAAGAACGCTAAAGCTGGAGGATCTGGCTCAGCATAAATGTAATTCTGCAATGATGAGCTGCTGTGGGGCGCTTACATTTCTCTTCCTTCGTGTTGTTGGGATAACATCAAAAGGATGTATGGCTGAAGGGAGAAGGGAACGGGGAAGACAACGTAGTGTCCCAGTCATATTCCTTCATGCTGACCATTGGTTGTGATGTTAGTTGACAGGGTCTTATATCTAAGCACTAATTGGAGCAACTTTTGAGCATTTCTGATATAATGGAAGGCAAATGGCCCTTTAACAGAGCAGCACCAAGTTTAATGGGGGTTCAGATACAGCCAGTCAGTCAGATTTAGACACTTTAAGTCCATAGAGCTGTATTCTAAAAAGTATATAGGTATCTGAAGGTTCATATAGGCACCCAATGCGATTTTTCAAAAGGGTTTTGACTGAAGACACAGATTTCTGAAAAACAGCAAGGTTTAAGCAATTTATTTAACTATACCTGATTTTGGGGAGTGACTTAGGAACCTAACTTGCACTTTTTAGTGAAGCTTTAATTCTTAGTTGTTCATTGTTCAAAATGGCACTTACCTGTGGGATTTAGGCTGCTAAGGAGTTTAGGTGCTTCTGAAAATGTTGACCTCAAAAGTGAAGGCCTCTTTGTATCTGTCTGTGGCTTTGATCTGTGCTGTCTGCAAATGCCAAGATCCCAGGATCTGTTCGCTTTCTATTTTTGTGAATGATTATATGTAAAAGGGATTTAAATACTGGATCTGTTTCTAAAGGGAAGCTCAGCAAGAATGGAGGAAAGAAGCAATGTTGCAATACATACTTCAGCAGAAGAAATCTGTCTTTGATTTTATTGGATGTATCTTTCAGTAACTTTAATATGTCTAAAGGAAATGGATATTGCAAGAATTTTTTGTGCTTCCTGACTCTGAATATTTTGCATTAATTAGTTTTGTCTCTTTATAGTTCTCTTCGTCGGTAGAACCTGAATCCTTAACTAAAAAGTAATTAAGCCTTTAATATGACTGTGAAGATTCATGCAAACACACAGACAAGCATTGCTTTCCTTAATCAGAGTAACCTCAGTTACTTATTCTTTTTTATATAGTCTTTTAATCCTTCTAATGTTCTCCAAGGCAAGCTCACTAGTGTTTGTGTACCCAGGGAATTGTGCAAAGCAGACTGAGTTTGCTGCAGCTTTTATTCACTTTGAAAAAAAATCACAGTCCATTTAATCTGACAAATGAAATCTTCGATTACATGTTACCTACACAATACTGCTTTCTCTTGTTAAGGCAGAGAAGGAAATAGATGCAGAAATGTGTCTGCTATATTTCCAAGTTAGCAATCTGCTGAAGGAAACCATGATCCTGACAGGTGCAAATGCTGGGCTCTCGGGCTTATGGAGTCTCCTGAGCCTCTGGAAGGTTTCTCACCTCACTGATCCAAAATAAACTTCAGTGCTTAGGAAAAATCAAAACAAGCAAAATTTTTTATGTAGCACAGTATGGTACAGAAGCAAAGAACAGGAGGAGAGAGGAAAAAAACAGGTTATTTCTACATTCTGACCACTAACTGCAATTCCTCCATAACTCATCTTTTGGAGCTGGCCTTTCCCTGGATGTCTCCAGTACTGGATTCAGCAATAGAAGTGCTACTGTTTAGCTATATCACTAGTAGCTACTTAAAATAGCTATTTTCTCTCTAATATGTAATTTAACAGTTTGCATAAAGAGCATCGTGGAGACTAACCACCTATTGTTGCCTTTCGTCAACTTAAGGACAGCTGCAGATGTGAATTCTTGACCAGTTCTTGAGATTTGTTCCACTATACGTCTCATACACTTTTAAAAAATGTCAGGAAGAAATATACTGTGAAATGGAGAGATATATCATGCATACAGTTATATCAGCTGAGGTGCAGCCTATCTGACTGGGAGGCAAATCATTCTGTACATATCTCTCATCTTCAGGTGCTAGAAATAGCAGTGTTTGAGTGCTTTTAGCTACCAGTGGAGTAAAAAAGGTTAAAAAAAAAGCAGCATTTCCCTATTTACCTTTAAAATACAATCTCTGATCACCATCTTCTGCCTAAAATAAGTGCCTTCAGCACAATCCTTAGCCTCAGCCATCAGGTTTCAGCTGCAATACCACAAAGACGTAAATAAGAGCTTGTAGAGTCACTGTATTTGCTGAGGTTTCTTTTCTTTCAGTCCAGGCATTATAAAATAATAATAATAGAAGCAGTCTGTTCCTCTGGAAGGGGTTCTGAGATGTCAGTTGAGCCCTGGGCGTGTCTCTAAAATTAACTGTGGGACAGATATATAACCACTTATGCCATATGTATGTATATGTAGTGACAGTGATAAACTAGAGCAATTTTTATGTGACTGTTTCAGGAGGAAATATCACTGTTTCAGAGGAAAAACCAATGAGGATCATGCAAGAAAGGAATATAGCAGAGCATCTTCCTGCCTGAAATAGACTAAATTATTGCTGAACGCTGAGGTTAATGTTCATGCTGAATTGGGGCCTGCACAGCTGGGTGTCTTAGTGCTGTTTGATCTGCCCTTTCAAGCTCTGATGATCCCACTAAATTGCATTTAATGAACGCAGGGCTGAAGTACAAAAAAAGGAGAGGGCTTGTTGTAAAACAATAGAGACAACTTAGCTCACATGCACACCTGTTCTTTGTACTTCATGAAAGACTTTGTCCTGAAGTGGGGGAAATGTTTTATGAAACAGTCTGCTGGCATTGTTTGCCTGAGTTGCAGAAGCGTGGCTGCCATTTTCAGGCAGTCGGGTTTGCGCTCGCTGCAGTGGAGGATGAATATTATAAAAGAGTCATTTGTACTTGACTAGTCACATCAGAACGGGATGTTGCGCACCCGCACACTCCACTGAGAGGAAGAAAAACTATTCTGAATAATTATTAGCCAGATATATTTGAGTTAAATTGATTGATTTCACTGTTGCAGGCTACTGAGGGCTTACACAGTTGCAATAACTTCACAGAAACACCCTCCCCCCCCCCCTTTCCTTGTCTTTAAAGATGGCACTCAAAATTCGACCCAGCTGAAAAATGGGGATTCTATGCTGATGCTGGTTTTGGTAGTTTTCCAAGAAAGTCATAATATGGGGAGGAGCAAACTGAAAAATATATCCTTTTATTTCACTGAAAATTTTTTACTAGCTCTAATTTCCTGTTGGTTTCAAATGAGTATGAGAAATATTTCCTTTTTTTTCTGAAATGATTGAATGTGATTTCCATTTTTTCAAACTTAGATTTATATATCTATTAATCTGTTCCTTACTAATCTAATCTGTGTGCCCAAGATTGCTCATGAGATCCAGTTGCTGGGCCTGGTCTTCTTTAAATTCTGGTAATAAAAGCAGTCCTTGACAAACCACTATAATCCTAAAATCAATGTGGTGCTCTATAAATCTGGAAAGGAAGAAGGCATTTAGTTGCCAGAAGAAAAATGGTCAGCATCTGACTCAACTATATTGAGTCAGAATATAGAAATAAAATGGGTTACATATAAATTTTCTCCTCCTTTTTATGTATAATTTAGATAATATTATTTAGTCTGAAAATACCTGTCTGAAAACTATGCCCATAAACTATATGTCTATTTTCTCTGTATCCAAAAAGCATGCAAGATGTGCAGTGGCAGTATAGACCTCTTCATACTGATATGCTGATTGCTTTCAATCCCAACCTCAAATGTTTACCTAAAAGAGGAGCTGCAAGGCTGATTTTCTGTGAAATCCGCACTCCTCCTATGACACATCTATCGATTTCACTAAGATTGTGAGTGGAATTGTGGAGAGCTGTTTAAAGGATGTGTCCTATCATAACTTGCTTGGTATTGCAGGCAGTTGAGGAAAATTATTGAGACTGGCTGTCAAAAAGACCTTTTTTTCTCTGGTATTGTTACCATGTGGTAACAATAATTTTGGGAGACTTGAGGAATGCTGGTTGTCTCTGTTGCTAGGAAGTGTGTGACAGCAAGACTACTAGAGGAGAACAGGTCTATACTTATATATTTCAAGCCCACAATGGGCCATTATGATCATCACTTTTGACTTTTTGCCTATATCTTCCCTCCTTTCCTGACTTGTTCTCCTAAATTTACCTGAATTAGTTCCTATTTCACATCCATGAGTTGTGCGTGAGTTAGGATACTAGATAAGTGCCTGTGGCCTGAGAAACCTGTGGGTTGACCATAATGAGACTCTCCCTACAGGCCGGTCTGAGATTGGAGTTTTCCAGCTACTATTCAGAGTGAGTCATCTGACTGCTGGAGATGGCCAAGAGTAGAATGGTTTCCATTAGGGTCCATTGGCTGCATGGAAACATGAGAATAAGGAATAGTGCTACTGAACTTCAAATTGCAGGTCCTTACCACTCACTCTGGAGGAGCTCCAAGGTCTTTCTATCTCTCTTTCAAGAAAAGAGAACATTGCCCTAAGTGGTGGAATGTTTCTTCTGGGAAACTGATAGGAACTGTGGTTAGAAAATAGCCAGCAAAGGTGAAATGGGAATACAGAATTGTAGGTTAAGAGCAATTAGCTCAGCTACTGTAGGGAGGTAATTTAATTAGATGATTCAGGGAAAAGCAATTTAAGTTGTTTCTTTCTTTTCTTTTCTTTTCTTTTCTTTTCTTTTCTTTTCTTTTCTTTTCTTTTCTTTTCTTTTCTTTTCTTTTCTTTTCCTTTTTTTTTAATCAATGTATTAACCCTGGACAAGTAAGTGGAACTAGTAAGAACGCACAGCAAAGATTGCCTTTAACAGGTAAATGTGCCATTCTCTCTGGTGACTGTTTTTGAGGCAGACTGAAGCTGGCAAGCTGACAAAATTGGAAGGAGAAGGCTAATTTCAAAAAGAGATAGTGCTCTTCCAGGTTATGTTCTTGCTTTTATTCCAAATGTCTGCAGATCATGGATTTAGTCTGGCCTATCTAACATTGAAGTCTGGACTGAGATCCAAATCACTGCTGAATTTATGCTTTACTGAAGGAAAGAGATTAGATCCAGATCACTGATCACTTCAGAGTATTTGCTGCAGAGAAAGTCCAGGTGTGTTTACTTTATTCCTTTGCCTATTAATCTTTACCTAGTTTTTCCAAATAATCTGCTCTTAAAGGTGGTCAGATATCATGATTATAAGAACAATAAGATGCTGTAGATTGATGTTTTCTGAGTGATTGTCTGCAAGACAGCATGTCAGGTTCATAGTTGTCCCCATATCCCTGTAAGCAGTTGAGAGTTTTCTACTGAAAATTTTCTGATAAATGTGTGGAGTGGTCTGAGAGAAATGTTGAATGTTGACAATGGACCACTGAGCCAAAAGCTTTGGAAAACATTTAATCTTATTTTTTTTCTCCCTAGGAAAGCTCTTTGAGCTGCCGTTTTTGTTTTGACTGTTGCATCTAATAGCGTAATATGAAAATGGCCTCAAAAGCTTCTGATGCGAGGAATGGTAGAGTTGACTTTGTGGAGCTATATATTTTGTCTTAAGAATCTTCTCATCTCATTTCATATAATGAATGTTTCAGGATGGAGTTCCCTCCAAATTAGAACAGGAAGCCTGTGCAATGGCTGTGGTGGGCTTGGCCTGAGAGCTTGCTTGGAGTCAAGAGCAGTGGCGCCTCTGAAACGTGCCTCCACAGAAAGGACTGGGAATTACAGAAAGCTAGGAGTCTGTAATGAGCTGCTACAATTGCAGAGACTTGTGCTTTCTTTCACCCTTGAAGAGTTTCCTTGAGAAGTTCAGATGGTGGTAGATTACTATGCTACTCTGTTCTTGCACTGTGAAAAACCCACTTTTTAATAGAAGGGCTGTTTTAATACTCTGATTTATTTGACTCATATAAAAGAATAGGAGTAGGATAGTATAATAAACAACAATGCTATAATAGTATAATAATAGAATAATAAGCAAAAATACATTTACTACAAATGCATATAACCTCATGTAAACAGTGTGAGTTAGTATAATTATGGTAGTTATGGGGAGTCCACTGTTAACATTATCTAATTATGAAGAATGCAGAAGTACTAATCTGGGTACAGAGTCCAAGGTACTGTACAATAATTTTAATAAAAGAGGAGGCATGGTCTGCTTATTGGGAAACAGGGTGGTCTTGGTGTTATTCACATCCCTGCATAGATTTAGTGTGTGACCTTCTCTAGCCATTGAGGTCAACATTTTCAAACACGGATAAAGTGCTTCTGTCCACGTTCTACCATTTAATAGTAGTGGCTTGATTTTCAGAGGTTCTGAGTCTCCCCTACCTCCTAATTTCAGTGCAAATCATGATTACTTGCAACTGAGGTGAATTTGGCAGCTGGGACTGTAATTACCCTTCATCCTACCCACTCAGTGCAATTGATGTTAGTGGTGTTCTGGGTGTTTATTGAGCAGAATTTCACTCTTGGCTGAGTTCTTGTGGCTGATGTTTTCAAAGGCACCTATAGGGAATTAATGCCCAAATCCTACTGAAAATCAGTAGGGTCTTGGTGGTTTATTCTCTTAGATTCCTTTGAAAAAATCAACCTAGATTTGCTCACTTTGACCATTAAATTAGACAATGGAAATTGTTCTCACCCCTGCAAGAAATCCTTGTCAGGTCTTACTCAGAGCCCAGAGATGAAATATTTCTCTGCAACTCAAAGAGCAGTGATGTCGTATTAATGATGATAACATAACTATGATGTGATTTACTCTTAATCAAGGGAAGAAACACAGTTTATTAGACTAACTACAGAAGCCTGTATTATGCTAATACATTTCCACCAAGCAATGGGAAGAAATTTTTTTCCTTTACCTCTTACATTTCTATTGTGAAGGAATGAGATTTCATATTTACCCAGAAATAAGAAAATCCCTAATCCATAAAGAACTCATCATTTTTTAAGATTGTTTTTACATAAATGTTTTAACATCATTGCCCGGGGAAGAATTAAAGGCCTGTAGCTCTGTCTTTTCATTAGCACAGGTCTGGTGTGGTGCATGATCTGAGTCATCTGATGGCGTAGAGGCTGCTCCTGCTCAGTCAACGTGATGGGAAGGGATGTGGAAACAGGAACAGCTGCTCCCTGCTAAWGGTCTATGTGTAGTTTCCTTCTCATTCTTCACCTGAATGGAAGACATCTTTCCTTCCCATGTCATAGGGATTTCTAATTCAAGAGCTGAGCTTGTTTTGCCCCTTAGGGATCAGCTACCTCAGACTGCTGTGTGGAAGCCTACATACAAGCTGCTATCACAGAGCAGTTCATGCAGGGTAGCTTGTCACCCAGCTGCCTGTTTATGTGCTTGTGCACCATGTTAATGTGAGGTAATTCAAGGTATCTAACTTTTAAGGAGACAAGGCAATGCCCGGATTTGAAATCTCTTAAAGAAGAAAAAGTTTCTTTGCATTGCTTTAAATATGATAGGTGCTTTTTACAGTGTGAATAGCATGCTTTAATATCTATATTTAGTTTAGTATCTACAATAAATCTGATTCTGAAACATAAATCTAAAGACCGTCTGTTTCTTTTTGTTGGAAGGACTAACCATGGTAGTTCTGTTTCTTTCACAGGACATTTTTCAGCTTTCTTTGCAAAACTTTTAGTTTCCTATGAAGGGTTTTGTCTGTGTTTGCATCTATCACTGGATCTTGTACAAACTTGGAAGTACTTTCACAATATGCCAGCAGTCATTTTCCTTTCAGTTCTGTCCATTTCTAGAAGAAAGAAAGAAAGTTGGCATGCTGTGGGCCTTGAATACAGTATGTTTCCTCTTGTCATATTGTTCCAGCAGTCAGGCAAAGATCACACATTTTTTTTCCCCTCAGATGGCTATAAAACATTTTACTTTAGAAGTTTTCAGGTAACTATCTGTCGCTAAACCAACACACAAGCAGTGTGATTTATCACAAAGAATAGAGCTGGCTCAAAAATATTCATGAGTCGGTGAACATTTAGGGCTGGATCTAAAAATGTTGCATGTGAGAAAAAAAAGGAGAGTATTTAATAGAAGCTTCAGGCTTTAATCTCTTTCGGCTTTACAGACATGCTAGCATATGGATTCACATGCGTCTGTGGTAAAGCTTGTACCTCTCAGAATCCAAAGCAAATAACATTTTAAGCTTTCTTTTTAGGGGAAAAAAGGGACAAAACATTCACATACTAATAGTTGATACAACTGAAGAGGAAAAAGCTCAGTCTACTTCATCTATGTAAACGGAGATATCAAAAGCTTCAGCCTGGGCTGTTTAGAGCTGTAAGGACTCCCATGCACCGGCAGTGAAGAAGGACAGGTGAGACCAGGTAACTCTTGCACATGAAAACTCCAGGACAGGAGATCTGGAACATGAAAGCAAAAGGCTGAAAGGCTGCGGGCTGCTGCATCGTCACAATCTGTTGTGACAAGGAGAAGACAGGTGTCTGGAATCGCCCATTGCTCTGAATGCGTGGCGCGGCACAGGCAGGCATGCTGCACCAGCTGGAGAAGGCATCCACAGCCCTGTGCAGAGTTATCCTAAGCATCCTCCCCGAGACCGCGCAGGGCTGAGCTCTGTTAACTTAGGGCAGAGAGTAAATGGCAAATCCCAGTCTGATACGTATATAAATATAGCAGTCAGCTCAGAGCAGGTGGACGCTCTGGCTTTCAGATGGGACAGGCCTGAAGGGTCTGATTGCAGGATTGGTTGCCCTTTATTAAGAATTTTATTTAGATCTATTTTTTGTAACGCTTTATTATTTAAATATTCCTTGCGTATATTAGAAAAAGAAAACAAACAAAACACACACTTCAGTGTGTTCTTATAGCATCTCAGATATAGCAAATGAACCTCATTTGATTACTCTCCACTATTCAAAAAATCCCAGGCAGTATATTTGTTCCAAAACAAATTAACCGTTAGGGATTTTTTTTCAATTATAATATCCAGGGTGTTCCTATATATACASCAGAAGGGTCATTAAAAATAAATCAGGTTCTTAATAATGGAATCATTCTATTAACTACAAGAGCTGAACAGCATTTGCTAGTTGAAGGACAAAACTTTCTGTCAAACTGGAGATTTAGAATTGTCTAATCAAACTCACAGCGAGACTCCTTTCTCCTCCTCACTCTCGTGGAGACAAAAGATAGTTAGCTGTCAGGAGGTAGATGGCAGGTATATTTAAAACAATAACCATGGGTGCAATGGTTCGGTGGGTGATAACCCCACTAGTCCACTCCAGTTGTGTGACAGCTGCCTGTAGCCAGCGTCACACTTAAAGGTATAGATAGATGCAGTCTCACAGCTAGACCCTGCAGACAGCCACATTCTTCCAGTCTTGTGCTATAGTCAGCTCACTTTCAGCAGCTTACATTGTAATCGACTACATTCTTATATTAATATGTTATAGCCCTTCCTTCTCTGGGTTGTATGTTGCGCTGTCAAAGTCACTTGCTGTAGTCAATCAGATGGACAGAGCCTGGTAGGTGTATGGAGGAGACAGACAGAAGTTTTCGCTGTGAGAGAAGCACATATGCTGCAGGCCACTGTAACATTGTAACCTCATGCTATTACCAGACCCCTGTCCTTTAAAGTATAATAAGTGATCAGATGGCATAACCATATGCTGGCTTCCATACGTTTTCACTGAAGTCACTTTACTATCAAGGACTATGCTGTCAGTTCCCAGAGGCCTTTTCTCCATCCAATAAGCCTGAATGTCACACTTGATTTGTTGCTTGTCCCTGCGGTATGGCTCCCTTAGTCAACTATATACTGATGGCTGTGTAGATTTTGCCTAATGAGCAGCTGTGGCCTCTTAAAAGTTTCTCAAGACTTCTATGTTATCCTCCTTCCCCTCTATCCTGTACCCCATTTCCCCAAATTTTATTTTAATTACAGGACCTGTCAATGAAAGGAGAAAATGGACAATTGCCTTTTCTAGGTAAAAATAAGAGACTGGCCAGAAAGGGGAAGAGCTACAAACTTCACTGGCTTCCAGATTTTAATGAGCCTATTAGTATGTGGAAATGCCTGACCTCTGAGTGTGCAGAGTGCTGACAAGTGGGTATCATTCATTAGGCTGTCTGGCTTTATATAGCAAGACATGGCCAACAAAAGCTGAGAGTTTTAGAATAAAGCAGTTCTTTTTTTTCCCCACACAGGTATTTATAAACTTGTGGTGGATTGTCTTTCAGACTGGAAGAACTTTGGACAGGCTTGTGTCTTCCTCTATATGTACATAACAACTTACCCACTCTAATCCTTTCAAGAAGAACTCGCAAAAGCCAAATCTATCAGAGACAGCAATTATGATCTCAAGGCATATCAGATATTGTCTGGGATGCTGCTGTCCTGACACTGGTCTATTATAAGGGCAGCAGGAATATCAGAGAAATGCTGGAAATTATATTGGTCCATTTGTCTGTTTCTAATTCACCTCCCACTCATGCTGTGAGCTATTATTGTTTAGTCAACCATCACCCTATTTTCATTCATGTTGCACTTAGGTCATCACTTCTTACTTCTTTTGAGATGTCAATAATAGTAATTTGCGGTACCTTGGCTATTCCTTTCTGTGGACAGCACTGTGCACCCCAATGGACTCATTTTGATTATCAGTTTTTCAGGACAAGAATTTATTCTGTGTTTTATTCTCCATTTAGCATCAGGCATGCTTTTCATGATTACCATGTAAATAACAATTACTGCAACTAAAAGGTGACTTAATAGCTCTTTGAGTCAGTAATACACCTGTGGCTCATCATGGGACACTATGCTGGAGAAGCTGTCTTGTGAATTTGATGACAAGACAAGGCCATCACCAATTATGCTCATTAAAGGCCCCAGTGGTATTTCTTACAAGAATGGAGGTGTAGTGCCTGTATTCTGGTCAAATTCCAGTGCAAGCAATTGTAGTCTGGTTTCCAAAGCTCTTCCTGTAGCTTCAATAACATATTTTATTCTATATCTTTTCTGAAGCTGTTGGTTAAGAACTGTTGTTAAACAGTAGATGCCTGTAAATAGAGTCAAGCCTTGAGTAGTGAGCTAGTTTTTAGAGAACCTGGTGATCCACTGGAGTTGAAAGGTGTTATCTAATTGTAAGCTCATTGTCATAAATAAAGTAACTTAGTCAAAGTCTCCCTTATTTACAGATGATGTACTTCATGAAAATTACTGTAGTTGCATGTAGTGCAAATAAGAGTAGAATCTGGTTCATTAAGTCTAATTCTGTTCTGGCTGGACAAACAGACGATGCGCCCAGACAGAATTGTCATTGCATATAAAAGAAGTGCTTTACATACTTTCAAAGTATTATTAAGACACTTATTTGGGCTGCAGTCTAGGAGCATCTCGGAACACAACCCCAATGACATTGCAGCTGTTGCTCTTGGGCATTAAAAAGACAGTCTTTCCTTTCATTGTAATCATTTAAAAATTACCAGTCATGTGCAGACTCTAAGAGCCTGATCCTCAACCCATGTGAGTCAGGATGGGAGTCAGGACATGTCTTTCCATTGGAGTGTGCATGCTTTGGATCATTGCGTGGAATTTTGAGTGCCCTGCCACTGACACCAGGTAGTGACTGTCAGTGGGTTCAAATATTTACTGAAATAATCCTAAGTAGTTAGTGTCTGAGGACTGCTCTCATGATGGAAAGCACGGTATAGGTGTGAAAAGGGGCTTTTTGAGCACTTCTGTTAGTGTAATGTTGGAATTCCTTATCTTAAGTGAAATGAGACAACTGTTGTGCACTGCTTGTTAGCACTGGGACAACCGTCCCCACAGCCTTCCCCTCTGCAAGAGCCCTTTGAACATGCAGGAATAATATAAAAGTTAATCTGTGATTCAATAAAATGTGTATATGTGCATGTGTGTGTGTGCTGGAGGGGTAACATCTCTCTTCCTGCAAACAGCACTTCTGTATGAGCGTAATCTTATCTTACGTTATGCTCCCAGCAGCATTCTCTTGCGCTGTGCTTGCATCTGTCATTAAGCATTGACTCCTTCCACAACTTTGTCAGCCCTATTTTTGTCGGGGGGGAGGTCCTGATCTAACATTGCTCCAACTCAATGTTGCATAACTGATGAACGTGGCTGAGAGCCGTGCTGTTCCTGGCATCACAGCCCTGATTGCAGTAAAGCCCCAGGAAAGTCGCTTCACACTCTGTCTTTATGTGTGGGCTTTTGCTTAAAGGATGTTGTACAGTGCAAAGAAATTCCTAAATTGTCAAAGAGTTGCTTGGATTTTATGTAAGCCCATGCTGTTTCCACTGGATTTTATTGTGCAGGCCTTTATATAATGAATTAATGCTGTGGAAAAGCATGTTAAAGGAAGGCTATTCACATGTTCAGGATGTAGGTTCGTGCAGCACTTCACATCAGATGGCAGAGTAGTAGTGATGGCTCAGTTATAATAGATAGTAAATTCTCAGGTTTATGCAGTAGCAAAAGTTTCTGCCTCGTGCCCCATTGGCACTTGTCATAGGAATCACAGGAAAAGTCAATGTCCTCAGAGGGTCATTCAGTCTGACCTCCACTTCACAATTTTGATTGCCATGTACTGCAGAAAGCACATTCACAACAGCAGAATGGATTAGAGGTAGCTTCAGTATCTGTTTGCAGTGGTGAGGCTTTGTCTCCTGCAGTGACATTTGGCAGTACATTTGTGGGCGGTGGGTTAGTTATCCTGCAGGAATTGGTGGTCTTTAAAAGAGCCACAGCAGTCACACCATGTCTCTGGGAATGGCTGAATATCTAGAGGACAGACTGGATACAAATGTATGCACAGAAGCCTACCAGTAATATGGAAAAGAGTCTGGGATTATTCTAGGGACAAGTTCTTCATAATAAAAAGTGGTATTTTAGGAAGTGAAAGACAGTGCCTACAAAAATGATTCCATTTCTAACCTGCCTTCATGCAGCTGGATTTTCTTCTGAGATATTCATCTGCCTAGATGAACTATTTCAGTTCTATCTGTGCAAATTTGAGAAAAATTTTCTGCTTTCGATAAGGGTGAAAAGTATCCTTCACTGTGGGGACAAAAGCATAAGCATTGTGAAGAAAAATCTGTAGGTAAGTGTTATTGTTAGAAAAATTGAGCTTTCAATTTTCTAGTTTGTCATGGGTTTAAGGTTTATCAAGCATCATAGAAAAAATGTTCTAAGTCCACAGGTATTTCATATGTCAGCATGAACACACTTCTGAGCTAATTGGTTCAAAGAATTTCCATTCACATCTATTACACACACCRCTTTTTTTCTGATTTCCTTTCTTCCCTCTTTGTCATTTTTCAATTGAGACACTTATGGGATCTATCTTGAGAATGCTGGAAAACAGAGACAATACTGGGCATGTGACTCTAAGACCAGGCTGGTTACCAGTGTGATTTGGGGGCAAAGCAGTGAATTGAGGAATCTAATCTTGTCTCTGCCAATGAGCTCTTCTGTGGTCTTCAATTCTTTGTTGCTCAGTTCTGTCTCTTTTTGGGTAGAATGCACCAAGATCTACAGATAAATGCTATCCAAAAGCAAAATTTTATCTTCATCATTAAAAATCCCTGAAACACTAAATAATAAGAAGTAATACAAGGTTATAAGTATGAACCTAAGCACTTAAAATTTAGTGTGTTTAAATCTGGTAGCATTTAGCTTGAACCAGAACTTCAGAACTTCCTCATAGGATTATAGACGTTAAAAAGAACTGCTAGTGAAGAATAGAAGCTTCCCAGGTAGTGACCAGCATGGGCATGCACAACATATGTAATGTTGATGGTTTTTAAGCTCTCTTATTCCTCACCTTTAACAACAGTAATTTGTTCCAGACAACCAACCTCTATTTCTCTCTTTGTCTTTCTTCCACAGATAATAGTATCATGTTCTGCACACGGCTGGAATCTGACTGGTACTGAGAAGAGTAGAGACGCTAAATTGCAGCCACACTGTACTTGAAGGAGTTGTCCTTGTTTCAGTTTCAAGGGTCCTACTGTTATGCACAGATTTGGTTTTCCCTCATCATATCACTGAAAATGATTTTCAGTAAAGAAATATGACCCCGAGACAATTAAAAGAGGCATTTATATCAAAGGAAAGAATCCTATAGCAGCCTGCTTATTAAATACATAATGCTTTGGTGGTTTTTCCTTTTGGAATTTTTTAATCATGGGAAAATTTCATCTGAAGCAAACTGAAAAGTATGAAGCAAAGATTTGTATAATTTGTTCTCTGGGCTGCATGCAGGTATGATGGTGTTGGGGCCACGTATCTGTGCGATGAAGAGGCTGAACCGCACTAACTGCTGTTAATGGGAAAAATAGGTGGCTAGACCCTCTCCCCGCAGTAAATCCTCCCATGGTTCTCTTTGGTGACAGCAAAGGTGACCACTGCTGCTTCTGTGGAGTGACGTAACATATGGCTGTCTTTACACAGTATTGGTCTTCCTGGAGACAGCAAAAGGCTTTCTTCTGCAACTAGAAATGACTTCCATGTGCAAATAAAATCTGATCAAGGACATATGCCTGCAGAGGCCTGTTTTTTGTCTAGTGTGCCTGCTTACTGATTTAAAGTCAAATTCTGCAACCGTATATCAGCACAATCCCATGGTCTCCAGAGACTGAGAACAGAGTTTGGGTCTGGCACAGGAAAGGTCTACCACAGACCATGTAATTCCAGCATGTGTATGATGCACGACTTCTAACCTTGTTCTCTGCAGAGTAAGTGGTTTGTACATCTCTTACGGAGACATAGTAAAAAATTCTGGCACTGCAGCTGAACTTCATTCTATTTAAATTGCCCTCCTGCATTTACAAAAAACTGAATCCCCCTTGCCCACTTCTGTATAAACAATGATTGCGGTATAAATAACCTTGAATAGTTTGTAGGCTAAGTCTGTGGTGCGATGAGGGAAAGGTCAGAAAGAGGCTGAGAGATAGCACTATCCAAATAGGATAAAAAACATCTACCACAAAAGCTGTATGTTTTAAAAAAATCCCATTATGCACTGGTGTAAACTACCCTTCACTGAAGAAGAGAGCAATATGTGAATTCCAAGTCTGAGTTGTGGATTTATAGGCTTTCCAGTTAGGAACTATTTTTTGAAACTATGATGTTTTTTTTCAATCAAAATGGTTTTAAAGAGTTTGAAACCCAAATTTGAAGTAGCATTTTCTCTTGTATTCTAAACATCTGTATAGTCTACTAGGAATGTCATCTCATGTTGGCATTTCATCTTATTTTTCATGTGGAGCTTGAAAGCAATGGAGCACTACTGTTTTTGCTCAGTGCAACCGCTGGAATCTAAGGATTTCCTAAAATTGCTAGTAGAACATAATCCTAATCTGGAAGCAATTTCTCTCTCTCTCTCTCTCTCTCTCTCTCTCTCTCTCTCTCTCCTTTTTTTTTTTCCCCCTAAAGGAGCAAGGGCACAAGAGAGAGGAAAAACAGGGTAAAACATGTTCATGATTTGTGCTGTTACATTCTGTGCAACATACACAGGGAAACTTGTGTTTTATGCTTATGATAGAAAGAAGTGCAGAAATTGTTTGCAGCTTCAGTTCTACTATCAGTTCCTAAAGCATTTTTTCTTAATACAAAATTGTTGTTATACCTGGAAAAATAGCTGATTTATAGTAAAAATTACTGTAATATTACCAACTGTCCTTCCTGAGTAGACATCTACATTCTCTGTCATACCTTTCTCCTTTAGTTGAGGTAACGGTAAAGAAAGAGGGAGGATTTTTTTTTACATTATTGCTAATTTAAAGCTGGGAAGCCTCATTAGAACAAGTCTGGTTCTGTCAGAAGTAGAAAGTGCTATACATGCTGTGCATGGAAGTGTGAGACTTCACTTTATTATATAAAGACTAGACAAGGCTCAGAAACTTATCAGAAATGGATATGAAAACTGGCTTTACTGTGTCCTTTGTAGAGCCTCCAGTTTAAGTACAGACAGTTTCTTGAAACACAGGACACAAACTACATGATATCTGCAAAACATGTCAACAGTTTTATATAGTTTTGTGTGTTTTATGCATACATTTTGTGGACAGCTAGAAGAATCACATGTAGGATATTGAATCCCAATGTTCCTAGCTGATCAAACTACAGATACTGCCTCTTCTTAAAGCTGGGCTTATTGAGTACTTTGAGATGTCTTTCACGTGTGGAATTTGACATGCGACCTACTGGCCCATGCCTCCCTCCATGGCGCTGCTGGGGTGTTACATTGAGTTATAGTGCCTTGCCTCCATTTTAGAAAGAGAGGAAGAGCCCTCAGCACTTCTCAGGCGCTCAGGTTCTTGCACAACCAGGTGGGAACGCTTCCTGTGGAATGTGCGGCTCAGGAGCCGAGGCCCTGGGAATGGCTGTCCCCTCATGAATCATTCATAGGGATGAGCTGCGATGATGAATGGTCAGCTGTGAATGATGCCTAACATTAAGAGAAAATAAACGCATTTCAGTCTAATTTCATTTTTCTCCCCCAGAGGTGGGGCAGAGCCCCAGGTGCCTCAGTGGCAGGGTAACTTCAGGGATAGAAGAATCTTGAAGTCCCAGCCACCAACTTCTGATGAACCCACAGATCGTCTCCAGATCTTTCCCAATAGGAGGAGGTGAAACAGCAAAGATGACAGGATAAAACATTAGGTGCAGGCTGGGCAATAGGAACATTTGTTCATGCCTTTAACTTTTGCTGTATTCCCAAATTTTGGACAATTCATGAACAATTAAATGGGTCACTATATTCTCGCTGGCTGGGAAATGCCAAGCCACATGTTATTGTTTCTGCTCTTTGACTGGCTGCCTTCTATAGCTAATCAACACAGTGTCATTTTTAAATTCACATCTGGGAACTCTTTGAGCTAAATATGCACTTTTCATAAGCTCTGGCAACTGTAAAGCTCCAAATGCTTGAATATTCAAGGAAAATAAACACACACAAGAGAAGAACACGGCAAAATGGAAATCTGTGTCAAGTCTGAAAGAACACTTAGGATATCCTCTGCCCTTTGCTCCCTGCCCTCCACTCAGCTGTACGCAGTACCATGAGTAGATGTCAGAGACGTGTGCCCCTTATGTAAGATGTGTTCGCGATGCCCCTGAACTGTTGGCATCCATTCAGAATGTAGTGAACTGGATCGTGCCAGCTTAAATATATCTGGTCATTTTCCAACGGTGCTCAGCTGTCTACCTTCCAGAGCCCTAGCTGGCACCTCAATAAACTCAATCTGCATTTCTATGTTTGCTAATGCCACTGGGCTCTCTAGTGGGAAACTGGATATTATTACAGTTAGAGCATGGAACCGGGAAATGTGAGATCTGGAGTCCTTTTTAATGGCTAATATGACTTCCTGTAAACTTCAGGAAAGATTCCTCTGTCCTTCAGTATTTAGAGCATATTCTCAGACCTCAGTCTAGTGAAGCACACTTTTAATCCATATGAGTAGTCACATAGAGTTTAGGGGAGTGAGACTTTGATGTCTCTCAAATTTAGCCTTCTGACTGTATTTCATAATATCGAGGGATACTGAGGCACAAGGGAGTCTGGAGACTATTAGGCAGATTGATATAGGGATGGGTCAAAATGGCGCGCTTCAGATTTCTCATCTGCAGTCATTGATATTGTTTGCTGTTACTCACACCAGAAACAAGAAGTTCCTTGTGAGCAAAAAAAACTTTTCAGAAACTGCTGCTGACTACATCAGGACTAATTCCTTATTCTGCCCAGTGGACTCCATGAAAGCATCATGAATCTTTGCTTATAACTATTTTTTCTCTTTTTATTATTAGTTGGTGTGACTGTATGGAGACATGCTTGAGGGCGGTGACAGGACTGGTCTTCTATGATGCAAAGTATGCAGCTATAGGCAGGCATAAAGGCCACTGTCTGCAAAATTTCTCTGTCCTACAGAAAATAACTGAAATTCCAACCTGCTGTGAGAATCTCCAGTTTTGTTCTTTCACTATCCTTGAAAGGAATATAAATAAGGTTCCTATTATTAATAAGGATATTAATAATAATTAAGTACAAGACAAACATAGACAGTCATTGCATCAATAGAAATGGTGGATTAAGGCCAAATTCCTTGCCACAACTTAATTGAAGTGCCAGTCATGCCCTGACCCCATGGCAGAATACATTCTGAAATCAAGCCGAATAACTTAATTTCTAGCTTCTGGTGGATCGTCCTTGTATACAGCAAAAAGGGCAAAGCAGAAGGGAGGAAGAAAAGATTAAAAAGAGCAGTGCCAGTTATTTGGAGAAGTCATTGTTTGTCCGCATTTAGGAAGAAAAGGACACCATTTGGCAGCATGGGGTGCCACCGGGTTGGTTCCAACTAATGATCATTGTGTGAATTGAGCTGTAAGGAGAGCTGCCCATTGACCAACATTGATTGCTGCCACCGACAGGTGCTAATATTCAGAGGGCAGATCACAGCTGTTTGCACAGGGTTCCCATTATCCTTTGCTGGGTATTGATTCTCCCTGTGGGATGTTTCCTTCCTAGCTGTGTTAATTTTCAGAGCACACATTTGCATTGGTCTGTGCTGAGAGGGATAGTCAGAGGTGCCTTGGCTATATTTAATGGCCTTACTCCCTCCCCTTTCACCCCCCAGTCCCTTGAGTCTGCAGAGACCATGGCTTTTGGGATGCAAGTTTCCTCTAATTATGGTGCACATTAAGGGACAGGGTCTATGAAGAATATCATTACCACTCCTGTAATTGCTTCAGGTGCACTCAAAAATTAATCACAAAGTACACAATGGTTTTTTTGTTTTGGTGTGGGTTTTATTTTGAATCCCTTCTTAGCCTGAAGACTTAGCTGTAGAGCTCACACAAGTGTAGCATGGGATGAGCGGGAAGCTCATTCATGAGGTTGCCAGGGTAGGGATTGTTGTTTCCCTTCCATGCTATTTTGGCACTGCACACAACTGATTAACTGATGAACCTCAGGTACCATCAAGCCAGAACGGTAGTATTAGATATACATGTTGCATTGGTATAAATATCTTTCAGAGTTCAGTGAATATATGGATTGGTCTATTGGTAGGTGTCTGCATAGTGCCTAGAGCTGTGCTGGGATCTTGCAGAGTCTTCTGGTACTACATAAAGCTAGTTATAAAAGTGGTGTCTTAGCTCTCTACTATAATAAGTCAAAGAAGCCTAAACCAGAGTTTTTGCGGAGAAGTGAGGTAGTGTTAGCAGTTAACAGCAAAAATATTCAGTCACTGAAGCTTTTATCTAGTTTTGGCAAGTATAATTACCTTAGTGCAAACGTTGCCTCTGCATATGAAGAAATGTTATTAATTTTGTCTCTGTTACATGGAAATGGAACAACTAATTTAGATTCACTGAACAAAGTATACCTTTGCACAGATAAATGGATCCTAATTTTATAATCCTTCCTTAAGGCATCTTCATTTCTATGGTCTGAGTAGAAAGAAAGAAAGAAAAAAAGAAGGAAAGGGTACATCTGAAGCTAGTTAGCCCTAGGGCTGAAATGGTTAGGTTGTGGTATTTCTGTAATCAATAACACCCAAAAGATGGATGTAATTATCTTCAGCTCCCTAGTTTAATTGACCAGGTAGTCATTTATAGCTGAATAGCCTTCAGCATAGGACCAACACTTGGATTAAATCCTCTGGAACCATACCCCAACATTTGTGATTTCCTTGTGGAGACAGGAAATGTGACATTATTATAAAAAAATAGCTCTTCTTCAAGCCCCAAAGTATCAAAGTGGCTACCTGATGCTGGAAGTATGGAGCCCCAAATATCATATTCCAATACAGGACACTTTCTTGATTTCCTAGGGCATGTTTCCTTTTACTATATGTTCATAGCTGTGGGATGATGAAGTCTACAAACATGAATGTTGGAGCGTCCTTTTTAACCCTAGCATGCTCACAGTGCACCTTCCAAAAATGAAGCTGGGGTGGGCAGACTAAAAAAGGATGAGAAAATACAAAGAATAATATATATAGCTTTATATACATTTGGTAAAAGCAGGTAGGGGATTTCAGCAGCATCTAAACAGATAACCAAGGGCTGTGTTCCTCATTTCAGTTGCTTTACTTTTAATGCACAAGGGTTTCTGATCATCTTGACTCTGTGAGGACTGCAATCGCCTCTGTGGCTGCTGGAGTGAGCAGCAGTGCATGCAGTATTGAAAGAGCGGTTCTAATCCTCGTTTGCAGCACATCAGCTCGTTTAGGCAGCCATGGTGATGCAAGTGTGGACAAGGCTACAAGTCATCTCATTAACTGATAACTGCTGTATGCTGTTGGAGAGTGCAGACTTAAGCTACTCCTCAGATGAAAAAAGCCAGCTGTTTAAGATCAGCTGGGACATCTAATTTAAAAAGTAAAAGAAAATTCTAGCCTAAGACAGTTAATAGAGAGAGAGAGATAGCATGAGTCTGCTCTTGCTTAAGCCTGGATAACTCAAGACAAACTGCACAGAAATTAGCACAGTGAAGCCAGAGTAAAAGCTGTACAAAAAAGATCAGAATTTGTGCCCAAGAGAGATAGCATACGTAAGTTTTGTAGGAAGAAGGGTGCTGGGAAGGGAAATGTTGGTAAGGAATGGATGAAGACCAGAAATATTTAGTAACCACTTATTGCAATGCTCTTGTACCTTCTTAGAATCAGGAATGTGAAAAATTTTCCCATTATTTATAGACAGTAATGATACGTTGAACAGCCACTCTCTGTTGGAACATTCCAGTTTTCTTTACTGGATTTGTTTGTGGGCCTGATTCTTCTTCACACTGCAAATCTGGTCCCACTCATTTGGGAGCTATGGCATCGCATCGATGTAAAGAAAGCAAAAGGGAGAAACTTAGGCCCTATGGCTGGGAAGGAACATCATGAGTTAAAAAAGAATTATTAGGGGAGGGATTAGAAGTGAAAAAATAAATTAGAGAGAAAAGACTTAAAAGGGGCAGGTGAAGCTGACAGACAGAGCTTTATTGAAGGGGGTGGTGAGATAGTGTGCTGTGCAAGACAGGAGTTAGCTGAAAGAGAAGAAAATAATTAAATTCAAATAGAAAGCTAATTAAAAAATAAGGAGAAAAGAATATATTAAAAATGAAAAAAGGAAATAGAGGGGAATATGAAATATGAAAATGTAAGTACTGAGAGGTAGGAGATGAAGAAAAATATCTTTATCTAAAGCAATTGAACAAAATAAAAAAGCAGCACCATTTTTATAAAAGTCTTTACCTTTAGATTGACAGCCACCCTAAAAGATCTCCAAGAAAAGCAATTCAATTCAAATTTGACTCTAGTTAATTAAGGCACCAAAGTAGATTACTGATTTGGGCAGCAATTCAATGCAGTTGTAGTGGAGTTGTCAATCAGTACAACTGCAATCCAAATTACATACCAAGAAAAAAAAAAAAGAAGAAAAATAAATAGCTTGATCTTGTTTCTGTAGAAGCTATTAACAAAACTCTTATTGACTTCCATGGGACAGGAAGAAGCTTTAGTAAAGCAAAAGCCATTATCAAGAAAGAGAGCAAAGGACAGAAGTTAAAATCAAAGAGATGATCTGGGCTACAAGTCACGATGTGAAGATAGGTAGTGACAACTTCCTTCGTCCCAGGCCCCTGCTGGTTTCTGGCCTGTTTTGCCACACTGCCCCTATGTCAAGTGGACAGGTGAGGATGGGGCTGTATTTTCTCTCTCTTCTCTTGGAAGCAACCAGCAAGGATAGGGTATGAAGGAACAAATTGCTTCTTTCCAGAGCTTGGCACACACAGGAAAGGGTATTGACAGTATTTCAGAGGAGTGATGCTGAACTACGATACTTCCCAAGACTATGCTTAGGGCTGCTCTGAAGATAGTGCAGCTTACTCACCACATGTTCCTTCAGTCTTTTCCCAAAGATGCATTAATCCTTAATGAATAAAGGGACCAAGCCTTGCAAATCCCTAAGCACATAAGTTATCATGGAAATATTCACCTATAAAACATGTCAGATATCGATGTCCATACTGGCTGCAGCAGTAATGGGTCTGGAAAGCAGCCTTTAGCCAGGAGGATGGATGCTGCTCAGGGCTCAGGCTGTTGCAGGGGTTTGCTACATGCAGGTCATGCCTTCTGCATGTGCAGCAGTTCCACCCTGGGAATTAAGTTGGTCTTTTTCTACTGCCCAAAAGTCTTGTGAGAATAAACCTGTAACACTGAGGGATAAGATGAAAGCTAATACAGACCTGGCCAGATTGAATAAACAAGGCCATTCGAAGCTGTGGCACAGCCACACCATAAAGTAAAGATCTTTAAGTGCCTTCAGAACAAATCTTGTTTTTGGGCAAATGGCTACAACAGGGGCTATGTCTCAAAACTTCCTACATGTTACTCTCTAGCTGCAGCTGCAGGGCTCTGGTCTTTGGCCTCTGCTAGCCAGGAGAGGTGGGGACACACTGCATGCACAGCGCAGGTACAGGGCTGAGGGAGGCAGCATGCTGATCTAGGGAGGATGCACAGGTGTAATTCAGGGTGGTATATAGCTCGATGAGTTTAACAGCCTTGGTTAATGACATCATTACCATACTACACAAACTCCCATGGAAATTAATGGTATTTCACATAATAAAAATACTGTGCATATAATCAGCTATGTAGAACATTAATGTACCTTCTAAAAGTCATAAAAATAGAAAATCAATTTAATCTCTGCAGTTATATCTGAAGTGAGGGCTCATAATAGAAGCACCAGCACACCTAAAGATGGAAGTCCTCATCTCCTGTGGTTTTCAGTTGTTCCCCATGTTTTATAATCCCGTTAGAGATTTTAAGATAAGAATTCTTTCCTCTCTGTTTTGTTTTTACCTGTCAAAATCAGTTTCCCCTTTGGTTTCTCTAATACAACAAAAGACAACATAAATCTATGGTTTTTGTTTTCCTGCCTATACACCTGCCTCTCAAGTGATGCTAGCAATAAAGTATTTTTGTTGTAGACTGAACTGGACCCTTCCCCCCCCCCCCCAAATGAAACATTTGTGCTCATCCAAAACAGCATTTGTTTTTGTCGTCTCTACTAAACAAAGTACCAACTTTTTAGGCTTCCCAAAGTTAAACATTTTTTCCTGGAAATCACTGCTGGCCATGAGGGCACCAATGTGAGCCCTCTGGTTTACATGGTAAGTATTCAGGAAGGTGTGGGTATATTTACTAATGCCTTTTCAGAGGATCTGCTCAAGTTTTCTGAATGCTTTTACTCCTTGTTTACTGACACAAGACAAACAAGGCAAAAGTAATAAATCCTATACTAATTTCTTAGTCTTTTTCCTTAATCCTCCAGTACATCATTGAGGCTGGAAGCAGGTCCTCTGGAATGGCTTTAGTTCTTTCTCCTGCTCCTTTTGGTTTGTTTTCTGAATGAGTCAGTGTTTCTGCATCTTGAGCCAAATCATTAGTTAAATCAAGTCCTCCTCATTACATGAATATGCTTTTTTCTTGGTCCTGTCAGTTTTGGTGAGTCTTCTCCCTCACTGCTTCTGTCTGTCTCTAAAGCCACTTCTTCCTTTCTTGGGATTTTTCTGTTTCTCATTTCTCCTGGCACACAAGTAGTTAAATCCAGTTCATCAGTGAATCTCTTAAACCAAAGTTGGTCAAATCATTGTTATTAAGATTACCTGTTCCTCAGCGTTCCTCATCTAGGGGAGAACAGCTGAGGTGAATTCACAGAAACATTTCACAGCACAGCAATTTTCCTTGTAACGTCATCAGTGATCAGAATTAGTCAGTTGTATGGAGAGAGATTCACCAACTCAACGCAGGAGGCACCACTGAAACACTATTTGTCACCTCCTCTGCAGACGTTTTGCTTAACAGAAAACTGAGAACTTTACTGCTGAAAATGAGAGAAGCTGATGTCAGAAAAAATGAGGACTTGCAGAACTATAAAATGACAGATACAACTAACTTCATGAAGACTGCATGCTGGGAAGCTGCCATCATGTCATTCCTGTGACACAGTGCACATCTGTGATGGAATCAGTGGCCCCAAATAGCTGAGGTGTTGCATGAGTGTGCCCTGTAGCCTTACAAGGTAATTCATTCCTGACAGACATAAATGGAGGAGAAAAAGGTTATGCTTCTTCAGGATCCAAAGGAAGGAAGACAGGAATTGCAGAACTTGCAATTTAGTGCCCAGAAGTGCTCCCAGCAGAGTAGCTAGCGATCCACTGTACTTTGAGCCAAATGCTCTGAAGAAGGACTATTCAGTTATTCTATTTTCAGTTCTATAATCTTCACCCCAGATAACCCACATTTGCATAAAGTCAGAGGCAGGAAGGGYATTTCAACAGAGAGAGAAAACAGGCCATGGGGGACTGAGGGGAAGGGGTTTATTGCAGGAATTGAAACAGTCAATGGAGATTGAGAAACTGCTGAGGGAGGAAGGATCTGAGTTAAACTTCCCCTTGCATTACTTACATATGTACATATATATACGTATATAATATGCACTGTCACTGTGGCACAGGATTATTTTATTTTATAAATAATCTTCAGCATATATTCATATAAATAGAATAATTTTTTTACCAAAGTTTGGGCTGAGCTCTGCTGGGTAGGAGGCAGTGCTCTGCAGCTGCTCCCCAAGCAACGAGGAGACTGGTAAGGATTATAGGATATCCCCAAGGAATCTGGAAAATGCCATGCGTCTAGGACCTCACTAAGGTTGTGGTGAAACGTACTTGCATTCCAGTTCTGAGAGCAAGCCTATGATCATGGAACCTCCTCTAAAGTATATGCATCAAGTCTTTTCTGGGGTTGTGCCCAAAACTCAAATCATAACTATGCAACTAAAGAAACAAATTCCTGTTCTCCAGGGGATATTTGGCAGGTGTCTTCTGACAGTGGTAAGAACTGGGCTATGGCTGGTTTCAAATAAAATTGAGTTCCTGCGAATAGGGACATGAAACTTTCTTTATCCATCTAGGAGGAACAAACTCTCTTTGCTCAGAATAAGAGCATACTGATGCTCAGTTTTTGTTAACATCTATGACACATTAGGGGCCGTGTCTGGGTTGAACCAGGTAAGGAAACTTCTAATTCCTTCTGTAGGGAATGCATTAGGCAACTGAGGTTTGCACTTGTTATCAAGATGAGGTCACTTTGATTAACATCTTTGATTTCCTGATATTTTGAATTAAATTGTACATTCTTTATTCCTTTAATTTTTTTGCACATAAAGCTCACCATAGGTTAATTTTGGGTTTCTCAATTTTTTTCTTTGTGTTTTTATTCTGGGATTCACTCATAACTGTCTTTTATCAGCAAAATATTGCTATTTTCGCTACTCAGGCTTAGATCAGTCACAAGATCTCCCACTGTTTTACTTCCTTTTTATCCCCTCAGGTCCCAAACAAGTCTCATAAGTGATGTACTTACTTTTTAAGTAATTTCATAGTCTGCTCTTCCTGAATTCACTGAAAACTTTATAAATGATCAAGTGCATCAGAGCTTATGCTTGATAGAGGTACAATAATCTTCTATTGTTTTCTTTTTCAGTGGCACCTGTTGCTTTCAGAAACCAGAAAAACTATTGTTTGAGAGTCACTTGTTTTCATGTTTCTGAGCGATTTTCAGCTCTATGGGAATTCTTATCTTTGCTGTTCTTCTTTCAGATTATTTTGATTTCTTACATCTCCTATTGCCTTGTGGTAGTTGGTAAGAACTTTGGGCCCAAGGCGCTTTAAACAGCTCTTTTATTCAGACACAGGATAGTAAGTGCTTCTGGTTAACAGAAGATATGCCCCAAAGATATCCTTTTGCCTGAGTTTTCCTGTGTCTGAATGTAAACGTACAAAGTTCCAAGTATGCTGGAGCTTTTAAGAGTGAGAAGTTTCCTGCCCACGAAGCTGGTAAAGGTTGGGAAGTCAAGGAAACTCAGTAAAGTAAAGGAAATTGTAGTAATCTGACAGAACTGTGGCCCTGTACTGTTAGCTGTGAGTTCAAGCTCGGTCTGTTCCCAGCTTCCACCTAGCCCATGTATTTCACCAAGAGCTGTGAGAAATGGCAACAGTGCTGTTTTTTAAAAGGAAAGAAGTGCAGGTAAGACTTACTCTCAAGGCTGAAAAATGTGCAAGAAGTTCTTAGAATCCTTTAAACCAAGCTTTAACGATGATAACTCCATTCATCATAGCAGCCCCTTTAAACACAACTCTTCCTGCCGTATAAAGCCATTCAATGAAAGATTTTATTACTGCTGTCTGTACTATTTTTCCAGGGCGCTACCATAATAGAAATCAACACAGAGAAATCGGTAATAATCACACATGTTTCATATTGGTTCCCATGTGGAAAACATTTCAAAGGTGTCAGTGCCTGGAAAACCTGATGGTTTCATTGAATACCAGAATGAAACTCCAAGGCAAACCCTGAGGAGAGATTAACACTTGGAAGTATAAAATTCAGGTAGTAATGAGAAGCCAGGTGTTCACTGTCAAGGATTCCAAGTTTCCCTAATTACAGGCGAGTATCTGACTTTAACTGCCTCTCTCAGGTGAGCCAGTAATCCTTTGTTGACAAAGATTTATAAAGAGAAAAAAAATAACAATAGGAAAAGAAATATGCCTCTGTTGCTGGAGAAGATATTACACAGGCAGTCCTATTTCTAACTAAATTAAGATGAGAGAGGGAGTTGGAAGTCATGTTGCACCCACAGTGATCATTCTGCAAATTGCAATATGGATCTAGAATTTCATGTTAATTACATTTTATTTGAAAAGTGCTGCACTACACAGTATTTTCCACAGCAGTGGAGGACTGATTCTGCTCTCAATTATGTAGGTGTAAAGTGGAGTATTTCCAGTGAAGCTAATGAAGTTAGAGTATTTTAACACTGAAATGAGGAAGATTACAATAAGGCCCTAGAGCCTGCAATATTACTACTGCAGTTAATGATCATTACTGCCGAATGCTGTAGTCTGGTAATTATTTTGTTCATACAGGTAGAAAGATGCACAAAACTCGCATTAATGTATCTGTAAGTAAAACAGTCAAAAATTCTCCAACTTAATCCTGTCTCCCCAAATTGTACCATGTATTCCTTTTTGTGTATATTGTGGTTTTGTGTACAAAGGACTGTATTCACATTTTGAAGAGGGTGATTTAAAAGACTGGATGGGAAGCTGAGCATCAAAGCAATGAAACCGTGCCTTCTGTTTCATTAATCCTTCAGGCTGCTCTGATGCCTTTTGCCATTATGTGGACAGTCCATTACTTCTGCTTGTTTTCAGGAACGTTTTGATCCAGACCTTAAAGTACGACAACTCGGTCTGTGTACAGCTAGTCAGAATCCCTTTCCAAATCTTGGCTCACCCATTGCATCTTTACGTGCAAGCCCAGGCTCGGGCATTGCTTTCCTGAGCTCCAGGCAGGAGTGTATTTAGGACTGTAAAATGGACTTGAGTTCTAGCTCCTGGGAAATCAAATGGAGCAGGCACAGGTGACATCAAATGTGTGACAGCCTAGGACAGCAGCAGATATCCTGAACTCGGCTCTTCCTGAGCAGGTGTGGACACAGGAACTACATCTGTGCTAGTAAACTGACCAGGGTTGGGAAAAATCCAGCCCACAGCTCAAGTATTGGTACGTGGTTGTTCATACTCTTAAACTGCTAGCAGGGTCACTGTAGTGGATTTAATTAGCATATTATCTCCCATAAAACAGCTGCAGATGAATGGGAGCATAGCATATGCTGAGAACTATTCTGGAAAAGCAGATGCACTGTGACCATCCTGTTTTGGGGGACACGAGAGTGTATGAATGTGGACTGG
Organism: Apteryx rowi; assembly: GCF_003343035.1. Lineage (NCBI taxonomy): Eukaryota > Metazoa > Chordata > Aves > Apterygiformes > Apterygidae > Apteryx > Apteryx rowi. Next base: position 73,245 of record NW_020450932.1, on the reverse strand, counting down.
GCCATGACATTTGGCTTCAGAGCCTAAAAACAATCTCTAGACTGTTCTGTGTATTAGCCTAGAAGTAGCCAGAGTACAGACACAGCTGCATAGGAGAAGCTATGAGGCTGGATCAGGCATAAGTTGCCACCAATCTGTGTAACTTTCCACTTGAAGCCCTGTAGGGCCAAGTCTGGGAACCAGACTGGGGTAACCCAGTGGCTATTGCTGAGGAGCTAAACTGTGCACTTTAGGGCACAGTGATATGCCACACGGATGCTCTGTGTCTGGCAGCACCATCCAGCTAACTCACCACCTGAATGACTCTGAGTTGCCAACACATATGTTCTTTCTAGGAGGCCCCAACCTCAGGGAGCAAGGTAGGTGTAGGCAGCCCAAGGGCAATGTCAGTGTGAGTTGGTGGTCTCAGGAGATGGGCTTCAGCATGTTCCTGGGACTGGCCAGGTCAGGTACAAGCTCAGTGTAGCCTTCGAGTAAGTGGTATGAAGGAAAGTGGCTGGATTAGGGCATCCAGAATTTTAATTCCACTTAATTCATACTGTATTTTATTTTGACATAGCCTAAGTGTATATCCAGTGTCAATCTCCTTGTTAGTGCAACTACCTGTTATACATATATTGCTCTTAACAGCATTTATTAAAATGGCCATTTTTTGTGAATGCAGATCTTAAAAACTCCCATGCCAGCCTGTCTATTCAGTTAGGCGACTCAAGCTTAACATCCATGGATGCAATCAATTTGAACATATGATGGCATATCAGTGACAACAAGAAAACAGATCATTTGAGAAGACATTATTAAAAGATCCCTCTTTTCAGCTAGACCACCATTTTCAGCAACACTGCAGTCCAAGTACATGCAGATTTAATAATAACTCTAACATTGGCTGCATTTGGAGATGGATTTTTTCAAAGGCAAAAGGGGTGTGAAGGTCCCCAAATCAATGCAGTAGGGGATAGGAGGTTGCCTTTGTGTGTCTTGTAGGCCCTTGAAAATTTCCTTCCTTCAAACTTTATGCTGGTGCTGGCAAGTCCAGAAATTGTGCTGTGGCTGTGCATTAATGGGTACACTTCTGCCATTCTGTGTTTGGAGGTGTTGAATTGGTGCTGAATTGTTTGTCACAATATTACTCCTAATGCCTTTTAAAAATTAATATGTGTTGGCTGCTTGCTCTTCTTGTGTCAACTGGCTCTCTCACAACCGATGGTGAATTGGAGGGGATGCGGAAGGAGGTGGACTCAGACAGCCTCTGCAATCAGCTTTGGTAGGTGGAGGGAGGGACAGGGACAGAGTGAGTTTTACACCGTAGGGTTTGCTCCTCTTTCTTTGCATTTCTCTGAACAGAAGTATATTTCTTCACCTCTTTCAAAACAGAAATACAACACAAAACCTCTTTAGGGAGAAAGTTCTATTTTTTTCTAGTTAGACACTTGTCTTCAGGAAGGATATCACAGGTCAGCTCAGAAGCAAGAGCTGGAAAAGGCATACTATGCATATTTGTCATGCAATCTATCTCCTAGGATGCACAACTTGAAAAGAGTTTGTATGTCGCAATAATACGTCCTCTTGTTAATCTCCCAGGCAGAGACTTCACCTATCATGTTGATAAATTGGGCAGTCCATGGGACCAGTTCCACTCCTCCTGAGGTGAGTGGGAGTTGTATGGTACCTGATACCAAAGCCAGAGAATTATTCAGACTGACTAACATAACTGAGTGTATGCCAGACTTGTTTTATTTTCCTTGTCAGATAGCTTGGGGAGTTATGTAGCCTATGGGTGACGAGGTTTCAGGAGCAGACAAAAGGTGGTAGCATCACTTGATTAGTAACACTCCCAGTGGCATACATAGTTTAGGACCTGCAAAATGGGTGTAGTTGTATAACTTGGTGACCAGCCCAACTGCAGGTGCATGTGGCACAGAGTGCAGGGAAAACAAAATCCCCCTTGCTTTGCTGGAGCTATTGCTTAAGGTTTATCATGTTTAGTATTTGTCCTTGAGGGTTGCTTAAGGCATTACCATAACATAAACAACTATTAATAATGATTCAGCAGCTATGTTACTTGGTCTAAAAGGAAAACAAAGCCAAATAAGGCTAATCTTTCACAATACTCTTGCAGTTTCCTATAGGGACTGGTACCTATCTTCCAGCTATAAAATAATTAAATCTCACTACATTTCAGTGGTGAAGGAGCTGTTCCTAACACACACCAAGGCTCCAGTCCTCAGCTGCCTAATATCTTTTGGGATCTGGATCCAGGTATTAGGATCTCATTTTACCAAAATGGCTTTTGATTTTTCCTGTTTCAGTTCTTGAATACTCAAACAAAATCACTTCAAAGCCTGTTCTGTGTTAGTGCAATGAGCTCCATGCAGACACCTGGGCTCTGCCTCACAGTGCCTTCCCTTCATTTGCCTCTCACATTTGTGGAGCGACACAGTGATCTTTTCCTCCTCTGGGGTTCAAAGCTCAGTGCTGAGCAGTGTGTCAAAGGACCTGCTGACCAGCACACTTCTTTGTGGAGCTTGGCTGCAGCGCTGCTCTGAGTCCCTGTTTACCATCTCTCGGGGCTCACATGGTGCCACCACCTCACTTGGTGGTTCATTCCTCAGTGCAGCCCACTGCTGGGGTTTCTCCACCAGCACTTGACATTTGCACCTGAAGCCTTCCCCTGTGGTCATACAGGTACAATATTGGAGAAGCTCTGACATATGAGGGGTTTGCTCCTTCATTGATGGATAATGTGCTGTAATGGTTGGAACTGTTCCAAAATTAATGGACACTGCTGCTCAGCAGGGTTTAGCAAGGGTTTAGCATCCTAGCTTGGTGTTTGGGAATGGGAGGGAGAGTCAGTACAGAGGTGAAGGCGTGAGGGCTGTGGCGTGAGGGTAGTTCTGGTGCCCCAGCTCCTTTCTGCCCCTGTTTCTTTCTACTCAGGGCTGCTTTTACACCCACCAGTGTGGTTTTTGTATATCTTTTAATCTTGTCAGTGTCCTCTTGCCATGCACATGTCTCTAGGTCTAAAAGCACTCCAAGTGTAGCTGAGTCTGACCAACAAACACGGTCAGGTTTGTTTCTGTTCTATCAGAAAACAGGAAGGAGTTAACCCAAGTGCTGTTATCATCATAAATATATGGAGACACTTGGAGACAGAGTTAGCTAAGTCAGTAATCCATCCTGAATTCAGCCTGGTGATGCGGAGAGTAAAGAGCACATGGCCAAGAAAAAAGCACTGTGTATATGAAAACACACACGGAAGAAATTAGGTAGAGAAATGATGCTGAACATAAAAAGAAGAAAGCAAGAAAATAGAACCAAAGACAAGAAAAATAAACAGGAAGAGGCAGATTCAGACTCTCTCTCTCCCCTTAGAGATGACTTAACTGACATGAGTTGCCTCACTGGGAAGGTATGCAGGCAGGTGCAACTCAGGATCTGTCCAAATGTGGCCTATCCAAGGTGAACATTTGAACATAGAAGTGAATAACTGTGTTTTGTACCTGAATTAGTAGTTGCAAGGGACTGATTCCAACATGCCTTAGGGATTTAGCCATGGAAATCCCACTGACCTTCAGTAGTGCTTATGCACCTACATTCCTTAGGTACTTTAGAAAATCCGTGTGTGTGTACTGGGCTCAAGGGAAAAGTTCACTATTATTATTATAATGTGACTATGATTTTAAGATCTTGTAATGTGCTCAATTTTATACAAATTTACACAGTAGTATTTATCAGGTCAGGGTTGTTGCTATCAGAGTGTAGAGTTCAAAAGGGTGTGAATTATTGAGACTTAACATTGTACTTCAAATTATGTCTTTCTATATTTACATGAGAGTGTCCTTTCTGAGTCACATCTGGTCTTCCTGCTGTTTACAAACTGCTTGAAAAAGCCGAGCTGAGTTAGTTCAGTATGTCAAACAGAGAAATAGAATTTAGCTCTATTCTTAAACCATGATTATTTATGTAGCAGGCATGTTGGCCAACAAAAAGAATGAAAGCTGACGGGCATGAAAATAACCAGGCTGCTAATACACCAGTTTTGCTTGCAGTGGTCTCAGCAGGAGCTTGAAGAGGACTGTGTAAATTGTGAAACAAAGGGTGTTTAGTTAGCACACACCAGGGATGACCAGTTGTGGGGTTCCTTAAAGCTACAAATCCCACCTGGTGGTGTGGCTGCGAAATGAGAGAAGCTACAAGGGTGTGTGTATGTGTGTGTTTGTGGTCTGTGCATGTGTAACTGTCAGCACTGAGTGTGGGCTGTTGCATCTATTTGCCAGATTAACCTACAAATGCAGGAGTATAAGAAGGCATGTAACTGCTTGGAATATTTATGTATTTAATGCACACCCAAATATACATTAAAGGAATGTAATTAAAGTTGCAATATGTCACATTCAGAAGTGTGAATCTGTCAATATCAAGATAGCCACATAGCCTTAATTTAGCGGCATACCTACAGGCATAGGTACTACGAGAACTGTTACATGATCTCATATCTTTTTTTCCAAAGAGTGCCTACCTCATTCAACTAATAGCATGGACAGAGAGTACTGAATGAGACAGATGATCAATACTTATTTTTAGCCTTGTTTTCTTAAGAAATGGGTCTTCTGTTGTTGTCTGCCGGCCATTCCTCTTCCTAATGACTTTAAGTCTGTTGCACAGTCTAATCTAAATTTGACACAGGGGTAGACTCCTCTAAAAGATGAAGTTCTTAGAATCATTGCGGAAATAGGTAGCAGAGCTGAAGAAAGAGATGCAAGTTGGCATCTCTAAGTGAGCTAGCTAGCTTATTAGACACCTGAGAATCCACAGGGGCTCACTCACAGTAAAGGATGTTCTGTTAATTCTGCTATTCATGGTCTGTTTGGGTTTGTCATTCATAGTGGTCTTTATAATCTGTTTCCAACAGCAGGCATGTACCAGATAAAGAATTTTCACTGCATCATGGACTTTGGCAACTGCTACTCTTTCAATGGAGTACCTCACAAACACTAAGTAAGCTTTACAGCAGTAAAAAGAGAGATGAGTGTTATTATCTGCATTTTATGGAAGAGGATCTAGATGCACAGGGCCACCAATTCTGGATGCCTCAATAGTCATTTGTCTAAAATAGGACAGATCTAGATTTTTCCGATGTCCCAAGCATGGTAACTCTCAAATGGAGTTGAAACAACTCAGAAGCACTGACAGTGCCATCTGTCCTGTGGACTCCATGAAGCATGTCTTGTAGTACTGCTTTGTGCACCTCTGTGTTGTATGAGTATGTTTATTATAGAACACATGCTGTTTTGTGTGACTTACCTCACTCCTTGTAAACCTACTTGACTTAACATAATGCAGTGGACCCAGGTGAAGCTGAAAACTGAAGAAATAGGGAATGTATTATTACATTTTCAACATAGAGTGGAAATTGGGGAAAGGTGAGAATCTTGGCACCACTCTTACACTGGGAGCATGAAGAACAGCTTACTCCACTTAATAGCAAACTACGACGAGAAACAGTTTGTCAGTTGTCCATTTTTCACAGTCTCTCTCTCTCTCCCTCTCTCTCTCTCTCTCTCTCTCTCTCCCATTCCCCTTTCTCAGACACATTCTCCTGAAGCCCTACAAACTCCTCGTCTTCCAAGATCCGTCTCATAATGCCAAGGCAGATTGATGGAGTAAAGTAGACCTTTGCTCTTCGGCCCTTGTGTTTCTCTTATCTTCCTTTTTTSTTTTATTTCTTTTCCCCATGACAAAGAATCTTTGGGCTAAATATTTCTCAGGCCTCTCTAATGGGCCTGTCTAAAGGGGAAAGGAATAGGAAAATTTTTGCAGTGATGTAACCAGGAGGGTATTTATTAAAGTAGAAATGCAGTTGAACAAAAGGATCAGTCTGCAATACCTTGCTGACATGATCATCTCCTTGATGTCAAAGGTTCCTTGTTTGTGGAAGACTATAGAATCAGGACACAAAATATGTCACATATTTTGACTACTTCCAGTAAACCTGTCAGCTCAAAATTTTCTGAGATTTATAAAGTAATTTCTAATTGCTCTAATTCGCTTACATATAACATAGGGTTATTTATAATATCTATTTAGAGATATATAATATATATAAAATCTTGATCCAAAAAGGGCAGTTGAAAGCTGCAGTATGAAGCCTGTTTGTCCTATTCCTTATACAGGAAAAAATCTGGTATTACTAGCTGTATAGCAAACTATCATGCAAGGACTCGAATCAACAACTGTGTATAAAGTGTTACTCTTTATAAAGTGGGAAAAAGGAGAAAGAAGACTGCAAATATTTTGCTGATATGATGAGCAAACTAGAACTCTCCTTATAAAGCTAATGTTGGACTATTTCAGTTTTTAGATATGTATTACAATATGCTGTGAAAATAAAGGTGCTTCATCCCCTAGTGCACTGTTCTTGATATAATAAAATTTATGTGAAATATTTTATACAATTTCATAAAATTAATCCAAGAGCAAAACTGCATGATCTTGTATGGCAACATAACTTTGTATTCATGGCTGATGTTTTTTCTTAAAGCGGAAAAATAATGTGGGTTGATGCAGTGTCCTAACACAATAGGGGCTAATGAATAGAGCTTGCTGCACTCAGGAGACTGCAGTTCAATTACTAGTGGTGCCAATCAAGTCAGAAATATTAACCATGGTAACAGCAGATTTGAGTTGCATGGAATGAGGCAGTGGCTTCTTGGGGAAGATCGCCTCTTGGGAGGGAAGGGGACTCTTACAGCAAGAGTCGCAGAAGGTTGGAGAATGATGCTTTGTGGACAAGAAGGACAACATTCAGCTCATGCTGCAGGGAACCCTGTGCTGTTGGCATATGTTGCAAGTGCATTTGAGAGGTCATAACTAGTAAGTGTTACTAACTATGGGGCCTGTGCTGTGTGCATATTCTATAAAACTGTATTTGCTACAGATATGTGTATATATTACACAGGGATTGTACTATACACTAATATAGTACAATACACTAGTTAATTAGTCATGCGAAAGATGAATTTCAGTGCAGGTTAGGTTCTAAGCAGGAGTAAAATGTTGCTGAAGAAAATGTGACTATGCTGAAGATTTTTTTTTTATGAGGACTTAGTATAGCGAGTTTGTTCTGCTGGCCGCTGATCAGAGTGAGGATTCCTTGATTTGATGCAATTATGAGTGGCATGAACAGGAAGCAGCTGGTGTCCTGTTCAGAAAACAATCTCAGTTTTTATTGCAGGGAACAATGTTGAAAAACAGTGTGTGTGTGTGTGTGAGGAGCCTAATCCTAAAAAATGCGATAGTTTAGATACTTTCCCTTTTTTATTCACCAGCCACTACTGGAATGTCAGTGTAGGTTTATCCCTCTTCACAGAATGCTTTTATGGTGACTATCCTTTGGAATACAGGCTATTTTGCACCTGTCTCCTGCCTCCTCTTCTCTTCCAGCTGGTGAGTATGCCTTGCTGTGTAGTGCTTTTCCCTTTCTCTTATTCATGAAGAGATGGCACATCTTCTTGGTCAGCATCACTGAAATGTTTCCTATTCTTTGCACTGTGTGTGCTTAAAAAAGCCAGCTGTTACCAATGGTTACTATGTAGTGGTATCTTAGCTCCAGTGTTTCCTCAAACTTTGATAAAAATAATAATTTAGGACAGGTTCATTAAACTGGAGGAATAGGAATTGATAAGTGAATTTGAATGTGTCTGCAAAACTAATAAAAATAATGCGTACTTAATGACTTTTTCTGAGGATTTTGAAACGTGCAGCAACCATCATATATGTTTCACATTTCTGTAAGGCAAACAGTTTTAGAGCCTGGATAGGAAAGCTGAATCATAGAGGTTCATCTTGCCTAGTTCTGGCATCTGAAAMGTAGCCATCCCAGTCTAGTCTCATCACCTTAGGCCTCTCTTATAGTCAAAGTTTAGGCAATTTCAAGAGGTGATTCATCTCGACTATCTTAGAACCTGCTCCAGGATGAGAGAACTGGAGGTCTCCACTGCTCAGCAATGGCCTGTGGGTAGACTTTGACAACTGATGTTTGCACCCTAAAGTCAGATGAGATGGAGTGACTTGACCAATGTATCCTGATAAGTTAGGAAAAACAACAGCACAGGAAGTGAGGACGGGCAAAGCCATCTAGCAGCTAAGGCTGTCCTGGCTGCTAGGAGTTTGAATTTTGAACCCACTTTTATCACTACTGTCTATTTGACTTGAGAGAGAGTCATCTTCCATCATTACCTCCATTTTATGCCTTCTCCTCCCACACTTTGCCTGCTTTGAGCGCTGAACATTTCTTCAGAGTTTGGGAGACAGTCCCCCTTTCTCCCTAATGAAGATTGAATCTTTGTGTCTCGCTCCTAGTTGAAAACATGAGCCACCTGGTTAACATATCCTGGTAAAAAGTGCTCTTAAATCATTGCTGTTCCAATTGCTTAAGTGACTAAGCAATCAGTGGAGGAGGGATGAGGAGCCACTTGTCATGTGTCTTAGACTAATGCCCTCACTGCTAGGCTAAACTGTGATTTGCTCATGGGATTGATGAATAACCAATTATTGTGAAACAACACCAGAACAGGTTGAGAAGTTAGTACTTAGATTGATTGACAGTCTGTTGTTAAGACATTTGCTTGAGAAATACAAGAACTACATTCAGATCATGTTATGACTGGTTCAAAATAGTGCCTGAAACCAAGGTAGTCTGCAGTCTCAGGAACTACTAGTCTACAGGGCTATTTTCTTGTCAACTCAAGGAATATTGAAATAACACTGGAGAGTGTCTGAATACTCTGAATGCCTCAGTGTAGTTCAGTGTCTAGAGCACTGTCTCTGGAGAGAAGTGGTTTGGGTTCAACCTGCATCTAGTGAAAGACAGAACGGAACCAGTGTCACATGTTTGGGCAGAGCTGTAATCACTGGGAGAGAGAACAAAACCGGAGTGATAGCAGCAGCATCAGGATCTAGCTCTCAAATCTTTATTCTGCTCATTCAATGCAAATTCAGGAGTAGTTTGGGGATTACTGAAATTATATCTTTTGGCAAATATTCTATATAATTTCACCTAGTCTTGTTTTGTTGTGTAATCTGCCCACAGCACCTATCCAGTTTCTATCAATGGCTGCTTTAGTAGGCAATGTGTGGAAAAAAAAAAAGGGAAGAAAAAGAATTGGAAAATATGCASCCTAAATTGCATCCTCAGCTCTGTTGACTTCAGTGGAATATGCTGGATTATCCAATATTTCTATTCTTTCAGTGTCTATGTTTTATTCTTCTCTGATGAATTATTGTCAATTAATCATCTCAGCCATTTTGGCAGAACCATAATTGTGCTGCTTTCTACGGTAAAAGTTTCTAGTAGTCTGCAAATGAAGAGTCATTGTCTCCAAATTTTTCTTCTTTCCCTCCAACAAACACACTTAATGTAACCGTTTTTTGGAACCCTTCTCCTTCCCTGATTAGAAGTATAGGAAAGGAAATCTGTTTAATCTTCATTCTCATGCTTTCCTGATTCACCTGCATGCTCTTGGGGATTTAAAGGAAAACAGTTCAATAAGGCAGAAGAAAATTACTGCCCGAGTTTTATGCAAAGTTTTAGGATAAATGAGATTCCACAGTTATTATCCCTTGCCATTGCCTCTCTTCAGCTCCTGTCTGTCATATAAAGAAATGTACTGCCTTACTAGCAAAGTATTTATGGTAGAATATGGATTTAATAACAGGGTAAGTTTTATTTCTGAATATCATTCAACTAACATTAGTTAGTGAGATATTCAGGCCAGATCTACTAACAACAGTATATCTTTTGTTTTTAACAATATTGCAGTCTCTATAAAAAGCAAAAATACCTCCATAACAACAATAAAAAAATTCCAACAGCCCAACCAAACAAATAAAAATTGAGGACCTTTAGTCTAGTGTAAGCCACAAAAATTGATCTTTATTCTTTCTCTTTTTAGAAAGGTTAACACAATAGTTTTCCTTCAGAAAACATTTGCCATCAAAGAATATGAGTTACTTGGTTATTTCCTTGTCTAAAACCAAAATACATGATGTCCAATACTATTTTGCTGGTCCTTTTAAATGATTGCAGGTTGCAAGCAATCAATAATGCATGTCCTTGCAAAAGGACAGACCCTGTGTAGCTTCTTTCCTTGCATATCAACATGAGTTTTCTCACTGCCTTGTGTCTGAGCTGTCACTTACATTAGAATCATATTAGAACAGCAGTAATAAGCTGTGCTTGGTGGAAATAGTCAAGATTTCCTGCTTTATGCGGCTCAATCATTCTTTTAACTTCATCATCAAGTTTTCAGGGGTGAAAGTGAATTCTGTGGCATGAACAAAAAGCAACATGGGCTTCAAGGAGATTTTAAACTGTAAGCACCAAGCTTGGTGGAGCCTGGGCCCTCAGCTGGCCCAAGGAAGAAAGAATTACTGTCTGGAAATTGGTATAAGGAACCTAGAGGGACTATGAGGCACAGGCAGATGAAGAATGTGGAAATGGGAAGTATCTTACTTCAGTGACAGTAATTAAGCCACTTATGGGCTTCATTTTAGCAGGTTTAGTGTTTTCTAGGGTCTATGTCCTACCAGGCCTGGGGTTGACACAGAATTTTATGTCCAGTCTACTTCAGAAGGGCTGATAACAGAAGAGATGACATTGCAGCCAAAAAGAGGAAAACTATACAGCAAAGGACAGCTAAGACATACTTAGAATTTGAAGAGCAAGATACTGACTGCTCCCATTACCATGGTAATCACACACATTAACATAATGTAAGTTTCAGTGCTGTAGCTGTTCCTATTTAATAGCTAAGAATGGAATATCACAGAATAGTTGAGGTTGGAAGGGACCTCTGGAGATCATCTAGTCCAACCCCCTGCTCACGCACGGTCACCTAGAGCACATTGCACAGGATCCTGTCCAAACGGCTTTTGAATATCTCCAGAGAAGGAGACTCCACAACCTCTCTGGGCAACCTGTGCCAGTGCTCTGTCACCCTCACAGTGAAGAAATTTTTCCCCATGTTCAGATGGAACTGCCTGTGTTTCAGTTTGCGCCTGTTCCTCTTGTCCTGTTGCTGGGCACCACTGAAAAGAGTCTGGCCCCATCCTCTTGGCACCCTCCCTTCAGATACTTGTACACGTTGATAAGATCTCCTCTCAGCCTTCTCTTCTCCAGGCTGAACAGGCCCAGCTCTCTCAGCCTTTCCTCATATAAGAGATGCTCCAGTCCCCTCATCATCTTTGTAGCCTTTCGCTAGACTCGCTCCAGGGGCTCCATGTCTCCCTTGTACTGGGTACCCCAGAACTGGACACTACTCCAGATGAGGCCTCACCAGGGCTGAGTGGAGGGGGAGGATCACCTCCCTCCACCTGTTGGCAACACTCTTCCTGATGCACCCCAGGATACCATTGGCCTTCTTGGCCACAAGGGCACATTGCTGCCTCACGCTTAACTTGGTGTCCACCAGGACTCCCAGGTCCTTCTCTGCAGAGCTGCCTTCCAGCAGGTCAGTCCCCAGCCTGTCCTGGTGCCTGGGGTTATTCCTCCCTAGGTGCAGGACCCTGCACTTGCCTTTGTTGAACTTCATGAGGTTCCTCTCTGCCCACCTCTCCAGCCTGTCCAGGTCTCTCTGAATGGCAGCACAGCCCTTTGGTGTATTGGCCACTCCTCCCAGTTTGGTATCATCAGCAAACTTGGAGGCTGAGGGTGCACTCTGTGCCTTCATCCAGGTCATTGATGAATAAGTTGAACAGACTTGGACCCAGTATTGACCCCTGGGGGACACCGCTAGCTACAGGCCTCCAACCAGACATCTATGTAAGACATAAAGGGTGGTGGACTGAGTGATGGAGAACAGATCTTAGTGCAAACAATAAATGCAATCAGAGATCTATGTGCGCATAAATCTTCCTCAAATAAAATATAATCTTGATAGCAAGGAGAAGATTCCTGAACGCCATTATCCTATTTAATGCATGGGGTTAATCAGGCTCTTATTTTGTTATGTTTTTTGACCAACAGTTGATCTTTCCAAAGCAATGGAACCATGACTTTGGCCTCAGAACCACTCACAGAATAGCGGACTGAAGACTTATGGAGCTGCATAAATATGAAACTGGTGTAAATAGCAGGACAATGAATGTGGCTGATTTAAGTTTTAGAAAAGAAATGTGGCTTCCATTATTATTGTTTGTGTAACAGTCCTGTATTTTCTTCACAATTTTACCGATGTGTTAAATTTCAGTCATTTGCCCTGTCAGTTTTTCTGGTAAATGGTACATCATTTTCTCTAAGATGCATAAGTGGTGGTGATTAGTGGTGTGTGATGAATGGAAAGGGAAGATTTACTTTAAAAGGAAGACACATACTTGAGTTCTATATGAGAAAATGAAATGTAGACACTCCATTGTAAATTATATGTTGCTATAGTTGCTGCTTCATGTTATGCTGACACACCACAGCCCAAACAACATTCAACATGTGCAATGGCCATAAGTTATTAAAGTAGAAGCAGACACCCATATATCAGAGAGTCAGCATCACTAACACCCAGTCAGTTAATGTCTAGCAGTCTCTGGTACTAGTTAGTTTATTCTAGAAGTGTGTGTGCAGTCCCTCTCTTTGAGCAGGATGTCGATGTACATATGAGCTTTCTGATGTAAAGACAAAAAATAGGGACTGTACTTTAAAGGTACTAGCAATGATGCTGGAACGCGTCGGCTCATTTGGCTTGCTGTGTTTAAAGTGGTCACTTTTGAGGTGCTTTTTAGYTGTGCCACCAGGAACTTTTAATGACTCTGTGCAAAGGAAGAATACACCATGATATGGTTTTCAAGTCCTTGGAGAAGAACAAAAGGCAAAGAAGGTATAAATTCCCTGTGACTATTGCTTTCCTTCAAGGTGGAAAGATCTGGCTGTGAAGAGCAAGCAGGTCACCAATCTACTCAGACTGGAATGTCAGAGGTGAGAGGGACGTTGGTCTTAGCTTAAGTCAGTAGAATGGAGCAGGTCTAGGCATGTAAATGGCTGCTAAATTGTGTTTAGCAGTCCTTCATCTCCTTTCTGAAAGGTCTGCTGTAGTAACAAGTACTATGAGAACAACTATAGCTTAGCTTTCTAAAACTCCGGTTGGCTGGTCTGATGTAGCTCCAAACTCTTGATCTACTTCTTGCAGACAGTGGGACTAACAATCACAATCTAGCTTTTGAAATACAGATACGGAACCAAAAAAATAGGCCAGGATATATAGCATAGAACTATTACGAATTTATTTTCTGCAAATTGCTTCTTTACATTTCAAGAAATTTTTAATTTCTTCAGTGACAGTAGAATCGTTGTGAGGCAACACATATGCTTAACTCTTTCATATAGTTTTTATTTTCATTCTTTTGTTTAAAGTTTTTCTCTATTTCCAGGCATATCATTGAAAGAACTTGCTTTGCAAAAGCTAAGACTTTTTCTCAGATGCAGGCAAGACCAAGCTGAAACAGCAAGTCAATTGAGTAACAGCAGTTTTAGTGAATGAAATACAAGTCTAAACAAGAGCATTTCCTGCTGGCTGGCCTGAAAATAGAAAAGGTTACTGAGCAATTTGGAAAAGCTGATTAGGCCTTTCAGAAGTTAAACTATAGTATCAAAATAAGATAACAAAGTAGTGTTTTATATTATGATGGATAAAAAATGTGTGAATTAAATAACTCATAGTTTTATCCCCATTGGATTGTTGAGTTACTTCATTGTAGCGTAATGTTATTTATTTATTTGTTCCAATAGCAATTTAGATATTTGAGAAGTGAGAGTGACACAGTTGCGGGTTAACATGTTGAAGCATTTCTACCTTGTGCCTAGAAAAGGGGGAGCGCTTCAGTGGTTCCAAAGGAAGAAGAAAGACGTAGGAAATGGAATGACAAGATTGATATGGACAAACAAAGAGAGAAACCAAGCTTTGATGGGCTAAATCCAGTACTGAAAGTTAGGTAAGTTTTAGAAAGATTTTTGAAGACTCATACAGGAAATGTATTTCTTACCTTGCCTTGCCTTGCCTTACCTTCTCTTTCTCTTGTCTTGCCTTGCCTTGCATTGCCTCGCCTTGCCTTCACTTTTCTTCCCACTAGGCAGTTTAGGAAAGGATGGAAATGCAAAATCTAGATTATTTGAGCAAAAGATGGGTCTGTATGTGCAATGTTGGACTTAAATTTATTGCATTAAAAGAGACAGACTTGAAATGTGACAAGGAGCAAGCCTGCTACTCCCACCTCTCCCAGGAGGTTTGAATATCTTGGAACAAATGAGGAGAAGCATCCCAGGACATAGAAGCCGTCTGCTTGGAGCTCCCTAAGCACAGGAAGAGTCTAAAGCTGCTTCTCCTTAGCTGAAGTTGGTGCAAAACTGAGGCAATATGACCTACTTTTCTGTAGGTAACTGCTTCCTCTGACGTAACTGTTTCCAGCCATGATGAGGAACAAATGATGGCAGTTATGTGTACTGCAAGTCTGTAGTTTCCTGTGGGTCAGCAACCAGTGATCATCAATGAAGTCATGGTAGGTGGTCTTCAGTTGAAATCTAGAACTATATTAAGAATTACTTTCAGTATTGCTTCAAATAGAAATTAGATTATAAGAGTGTACAGTCATTCTGATTAATTTGAGTGATGGCAATGGCCCATTGGTCCTAAAAGTTTGGAAACCAACTGCTGAAGGGCAGTATGTCCCAAAGAAGTGCTGTGGTCCACATCCAGAAAATGACTGGTACAAATGATGGTACAATTAAAAGTTTATGCTGGTTTGGGTTGAAAAGCTCACAAATACCAAGAAATGGGAGGAAGGAGAAGGTTCTGTGTCAGGGTTTTTGGATGTGGAAGTAAAGTAAAAGAGAGAGAAGATAAAGTTAGAACTACAGCAAAGGAGGATCAAGACCTGGTGTCTGAAGGACTGAATACTACTAGTAACACTATGTCATCTTGAAAAAATTCTGTCACCTTTGGAACCAGGAAATTAGTCAGTTTTTCTGGCAATGTAATATTATTGCACTACTTTTTAGGAACGAGCTAAACTTATGGTGTCAGCATTCGTTTTCTAAAACAACTAGCTGAATACTCATGTCACCTCCTTTTTTCCTTTTCTTTCTCAGAAACACCAACATTTCCTAGATGAAGTTGAATATTCATCATGAAATATSTTCTGCATTCTTGTATCTCATTTTCTGCCCTTGAGGCAAAATCCACCGTAAGGCTCTGTGTATTAGATATATTTATGTAGTTAGATATGAATACTGGAAAACACTCACAATTAGTATTACCTGGGCTTCACACTTGAGAACAGAGACCTCYGCCAGTAAGGAAGACACTGCAGAAAAAAATAAACGTTTGCTGTCCTCTCTTTTTAAAGGATAGATGATAGAAATCATGTTGATGAGCAGTTATTCCAACAAATAGTTTTACTGATAAGGCTTTTGATAAAGTTCTTGTAACCACGAAGAAAGAATAAACAACCTAGCTCCCCAAGAAGGAGGTTTTCACTATGTCAGTGAATGGGGATTCTGTGCCCTTTTCCTTCAGCCTTTAAAATTACCAACAGCTCTGCTAATAAGAAGAAAAAATAAATCCAATATATTCAGCATTTGTGATAAGCCCAGTTTAGGTTTAAAATGAGTCATTCCTTGCAATTAGAGACAATAAAAAGGTATGTAGAATGGTAAAACTATCATGCACACCGCTTTAATATGGCTTCATGAAAGACACATTTGCCTAGCTAAACACTTAACTAGATTGACAATGAAGCTGAGATGTCTTGCAATCAGGCATTATTCGATCAGGCAATTCTTGTTGTACTGTACATGGCTAGAGAGTTGCTTTAAATACAATAAATAAAAGTAAAATCTTACACAAGGCAGCACAGCTTAGTAATTGCTGTTTTGGAGCTCACGTCGCTGCAGTTATTTAGCTCAGCATTTCATCTCCAGCTGCAGCACAATTTTTGCCAAATATAGATAAATGAAGTTAAAGTTATTGGCAACCACTAGTTCTGTATCCCTGTTTCGAGTTCATAGATTTCATAGGAATGGCCTTCCTTTATTTTTGTAGCAAGTGATTGTTTTGAACTCCAAACTTCTTCACGCTGCAATACAACATAGTTTTCAGTTCTACTTTATCAGGCAGATACTGGTAAACAGAAAGAATGAACAGGTTCCCTGTTTGAGAAATATACCACATGAAATGTGAGGGAGGAACAAGCTAAGAAACTGAACCTCACCCAGCATATTTTAGGAGTTTAATGTAATCTTGATACTGAATCTGCAGACAGTGTCTTTCAGCGCTGGGTGTCTCCCTGCACAGAGCGCTAATTTCACCACTTTCTGTCTTGCACGAGATGGCCTGGTAGCAGGGTCTGCTGCAGACAGACCCTCTCACTGCAACGTACGGGCAGATGACTTACTGGTTTCTTTAGATCTTCTGAAGAGAACACTTCCATCTCACAGAATTTAACAAATGAGACATTAATGCATGATAAGTATGTAATATTGTACCTGTTCTAAGTCACTATTGAAATATTTATTATTAAATAAACTCAAGAACTGCAAAATTTAGAAAGACACTCCTGTTTCTTCAGATTTGTTCCGTTCAACTTCTTTCTCGCTCTCACACACACTTCAGATTTTCAGTTTTACAGCTATTTTGTGTTTATCTGCAAACAAATAAGAGACATCAGGAAATGTTGGTGTTTCCCACTGGCCCACCTGGCTGCTCTTCCTTTGATCTACGGATCCTTCTGTTAAAAGGCGATCCCGAAAGAGACTTACTCTCTAGAAAGCAAACTCACAGAACTTTTATTTTGAATAGATATGCATGGTAAAGCACATACCAAGAACTGTTGTGAAATGGTCTAGATACAGAAAGGAGAAAACACTTGCTTTTTATGACAAGCCTGCAGTTTCTTTCCACAGACCTTCCATATTGATAAGAATGTGCGAATCTTTTGTCATATGCTACTTTTACTGTGATAACTTTACTCGGGACAATAGCTTCTTTTGGTAAACTCTAAAATTACACTGGGAAAATGCATGCAGTTTGCCAGGAAGATTTCAAAGGGAAACCATTTATTCCAGAATTAGAGCAGGGAACTGTTTAGGCCGTGAAATTTGCCTGATTCATGCAAAAAAGTGACTGTTTCAGCCAAAGCAAAAGTCTTCTCCTTTTTGTGATTTCTCATCAGCTTCACTGACACTGTGAGTTTCATTTCACAGATCCTATGTCATCCCTTTTTCCAAAACAAAACTTGGGAGGTTTAATGAATTAATAGCCTTCTAATTGGAAAAAAACCCCAAACCCAAAATACACTGATAACACAGCAGCAGCTGAAGAGCAGATATTTTTATTTGCCTGCCTGCATATTATGAAACAGGACAAGTATAGTTCTCTAGGTAACACAGAAAGATATTTCAATGGATGTTATGAAATGGACCAGTTTTCAAATTGCAGTTATTTCGATATTACTTTGGAGAAGTTCAGCTAATGACATCTCTGGAGCCCAATTCATTGACTCTTTTGGAATTCATTGGGTCTCACAACTTAGGGTATATAACTTTCTCCCATGCTATAAATATAGTATTTGCTCTTCAAATGGGATTTCTCATTGAAAAGGCTGAAGTATATTACAAGTAGACTGAACTAGGAATGATGGTTTTTTTTCATATAAGAAATGTCGGTGAAAACACTATTTTTCACTTTTGAAAACAGTTTTATTACAAAAAAATATATATTTTTAAGAAAACCTCTTGAAGCTCCTTGAAGGTTGTCTTATGGGAAAATGGATACCACTTCCGGTAGAGAAAAAGAAAAATATTTCTGCTTCACTGAAAGGCAGAGCACTAAATTTTCAACACAAAATTTGAGATTAGCTTAATTAGGACTATTATTTAAGCCTCACATTCCCTCTGTAAAGTGTGCTTTGTGTGTATTTTACAAATGAGTAGACAGAGCTGCTACTACCTGTCTAGTTCCTAAGGTGAATCGGTGCATTTGGCACAGAAACACAGATTTCAAATCTCCATCTCCTGCTTGCAGTACTAAAACAGTTGAAAGTAGTGCTCTGTTGTACGAAGAAGGGAATGAAACAGGAGCCTTTTCCAGTATGATCCTCTTTTCTCATGACAGCAATAAGTAATAATGAATAATAGTTTTGATGGTCCAGGTAGTTTCCATAGGATTATTATCCCTGTTACAAGTGTTGGTGAAGCTTTTCAGCAGTGGACTCAAGAGAACATTTTTCTGAATGTTTTATACCAGCATAACTCCAACAAATGCAGTTATTTCTGGTTGATACCAATAAATGAGATATGAATCAGCCCCACTGCTCTGTACTGAAGAGGAGATGTTTCTTAGGGCTAGATGACTATCTCTGGTTCCTATGTCTCTCATTGGTTGAAGTTTACTGCATCAAATAACTGTACTTTTTCAGGTGTATGTYGTTGACAACCTGGCCTAGGATATATTTTGGTCTGTCTGATTCTGGTCAGTGTTTGTTAAACAACGCGTTAGGCCATCCTAACCAAGGTCTCTGTAGAAACCTGCACATGGTCAGGCACATTCTGAGGCCTTATGGTTTGAGGGTGAAATTACTAGTTTTACAGTCAAATGTAACCAGTTCTCATTCTGGTTATTTTCCTCATAATTAATTAACCTGATGAGAAGGCTGATCCAGTCTCATCAGCCGCATAGTTCGAAAGCAGAGAGGAAAAACAGAGCCCTTCTGATATGGTGGCTGCATTCCTTCTGTGTATCCCTCCCAGCGAGTGGTTCACCACAGTCTCCTGTTTGTACATACAGTGCTGCCCACCCCCTTGGAACGACATAACAACACGATGTTAAAATAAAGCAAAAAACTCCCAGGAATGTTCCTCTCCGAAGCACATGTGCACATACAAATGCACGCGAGTAAGCTCATATATACACTCAGGCGAACGCACGCATGTACACATGCACAAACTCACGTGCTGTCACATTTGGCTCCGTAGCCAGCTTGGTTAAATAATGTCAATAGCAGAAAATCTTATGGTGCTGACACTTCCTTTGGCTGTAAAATATTTACTGTTCCTTTAAAACCATGAATAAAAAAAAAAAGCTAGTCTGTATACTGAACAAGGAGTAAAAAAAAAAATCCTTTTTTTATTAGAAAACACTTGAAACTTATCATGTGCAGCAGATGGGAGTAGAAAATGCAGCTTGAAGACAGTTATATAAATATATCCTTGATGTCTGTTTTGCTTTTCAATTTGCAGTGAAAAGTACAAAGGTAGAGTAGAGCGCCAGTCAGGGCT
The DNA here is from genome assembly GCF_003343035.1 of Apteryx rowi. Taxonomy (NCBI): domain Eukaryota; kingdom Metazoa; phylum Chordata; class Aves; order Apterygiformes; family Apterygidae; genus Apteryx; species Apteryx rowi. The sequence continues at coordinate 53,927 of NW_020450932.1, read as the reverse complement.
GCACTGTGTCTCTTGATATCCATTCCAGATGTTGGCTAGACTTTGTGGAGCCAGGCTTATGGCACTGAGGCTGGAGCTAGTTGTCTTTTCCTCCAGGTGTGATGCTTCATGCTGATCCCCCCACATGCTAGCCCGTCTTATCCAAACACACTAAGCTCTGTGACAGGCATCTACCACCTTTTTGACCAAAATTCACCTCCCTCCCCCCCGTCACCTCCACCCTTTTCCACCCACCCCGACTTCTTTTAGCTTGATGGGCTCTGCAGACAAGCCCACTTGTCCCTGCCTATCATTCTGTCACTTCAAAAGCAAGTCCCCCTAAAAAAATGAGCTCTGACGTGGTTCTCAAATAATGCTAGTCAGTTAGTAGCTGCTTTGAATATTCCTCTTTGTGTTTTGAGAGTGTCTGGAGGTACTATTTGACACTGAGTATGTCTGCCAAGCCTCTAATGGTAGTTCTCTGTTTGTGCATGCTTGTAAAGGATTTTACACTGTAATATTTTAACTCCTTGATTAAACATTGCTAAGCACAGAAGTATATCATAAATCTTGCAGGCGCCAACTCCATTTATCTGAATGTTAGTTACTGTCTACGGTGGGTAAACAAATTACAGCACAGTTTATTACAATATATGGGGCCATGATGTAGCTCTATTAATATCTTGTACCCCCTGGAAATATATTGTTGGCTCACAGTTTGAATTTTCTCTCCTGAACAATTAAAAACAAATTCTGAATGGAGGGTGGGAGGGTGCATGTGAGAGGGAGGGGGAAGCATCAGGCACTTTCAAGGGGAAACTTGCTGGGAGTAACAATAATGAGCTGCAATATCAAATTACTACTRTCCTGGGTTTGAGGTCAGTACATATTGAGCTAGTTGTAAGATATTAAAGTAGAAACTTTTCTACTTTGGAATTTATTAATGCTGCTAAAGCTGCCAGCAAAACAGCTAGAAAACATTTGAGTTGGAGAAGGCAAAAACAAAGGAGAATGTTAACAAGCAAAAGCATCAGAGTTTCTTGCTTTCCCAGCTACACAAAGCACATTTGCAAAGATCATTTTCATTAATGCTAGCAGGTTTGAGGCACACAAATCCTCCGCTTGTTGATAGGAGATGAGCACTAGAGAAGTTGGAATATTTCCGAAGCCATCTACAAAAATAGTCACTTTTATTTTTTTACCAGTTTGCTTAGCCTACGCAAATAATCCCAGTTATGTGTATTTATTGCAATCAATGGAAGCCTTATTTTCACAGAAGTTTCTGAAAGCGCAGAATAAATGACTGATTAAAGTAGGAAATTGAGCCTGTAGCAATTCTACTAGAAGGCTTGTAGGAGGACTAGCTCAGTCCCATTTTAGATGGTTTGTGATACGTTTCAACACAGAATTAGGAGCCAGGAAAGAAGAGCTATAAGTTTTAAGAAAATTCACAGCAACTATTAAAAATAATTTAACTTATAAAACACTGGAACAGGATCAAGATCAAAATAGCATGTGTAAATCCCCTTAATTTTGATGTTAGAAAAGCATCACTGCTGCTTGTCCTGATACATGGAGTTGTGGCTAATAGGCCAGCAATTACTGGAGCTATACCTGTTGGAGTTTACGTACAGTGGTACAATCCAGGCTTTAACCTTGGTGGTAAAATAGAATAAAAAAAGTAAGGAATAGTTGCTCCCCTGTTCCTCACTGATGCCTGCAGGAGGGCTGGCACTGAAGCCTCTGATGCAAACTGACAATTCTGACATCATGTTCAGTGGGAGCAGACGCTGCGCGTGTGCTATCTCCCTTCCAGGAAACCACAAAACACCAACATTTTACAGACTGGAAAAGAGTTCATTACTTTCTGGGGCAGGGCAGGATAATGTTCCGATGTTCTTAGCTGGGCTCCAGCAGCCAATAACACAAACAACTCCCTTCATAAAAAGTGATCGGGGCTTGGTAAAAATAGAAATTCAAATATTTTGAAAGTTTTTGCATATTGTCAATACTGTAAATCATCATATGAGATTGTATAGCGACTAGTGAAAATATATCCTTAACTAATAAAATTAAATTTATCTAAGTTGTTCATTTTTATATCAAAAAAAAGAAGTAAAGCAAAATTCATTGCTGGCCTTTCCTACTGAAGTCAATAGATTTAGGCCAGGGCTGAACTCAGTTAGGAAGGTCTTAAAGAAATGCAAGTGGTATGTTTGTGTTAGTTTGTCAAGATGTTGTTTTATACTTGTTCATTGCTTTATTCAACAATGTGCTCAGCATTCTGGCCTAATCCAGCAAAGCATTTAATCACATGTGTAGGCATGTATGCGATTTCTTTCACATCAGTTAAACTATTTATGTGCTTAATGCTAAGCACCTTGAAGGGCCAAGCCTGCAATGGAATTATTTTTTTAAAAATGCCATGCAGGAAAAGCAACGAAGTTCACAAAGGTACTGTCAGGGCATGTAGCACCTCATTACTACAAAGAGAGCCTGAAGGTGCCGAGCCCTACTTGCTCATGCTTTAATTGACTTCATGCACGTAAAGGGCTCCAAGTATCTCTGACAAGGTGTTTGGGATACATCTCTCGCTCACCAAGGTGGAAGATTCAAATAACGTGTCTTCATTTCTAAAAGAACAGGAACATTTTAGGAATAATATTTGATTCTGCACTCTGAAATATTTGAGTAATCAAACCAATACTTCAGAATGTGTTGCGATCCTGGAAGGACTCACCCTACACCATCATCTTGTGAAGTAGGGGAGTGTTTGTCAGAGGGATGCCAAATAAACCAAAGTGTAATTTCCTGTGGGTGAGCATTTGCACCTCAACTGGAACTGATTAGGAAGGTTTAAATAACTGGAAAAAGAGGGCCAGGAAGGGTCACAAGCTTGCAGAAGTTTTTTGGAGAAGTCAGTTAACCGGGATCTCATGAGAGGACCCTATGGAGACATCAGAAGATCTTTTGGCAAAAGCTGAGAGCTGGGAGAGCAGGATAGGAAAGGGGGTGGGGGAATGAACCTTTTAGAGCTGGAACTACAGAGAACAGGAAAACAGGGTAGTTAAGTGCAGGAAAAGGCTCAGAGCAGGATAATAAGAGAAAGTTTGACTGCTGACTTCCCACTGGAAGAGTGAAAAAGCAGAAGAGAGTAGAATAGCTAGTGTGTTGGCCTCCCCAAGAAGCTCTCTGTAGCAGGCTATGAAGAGCCACTGAAGGGCTTGCCTCTTGACCAGTCCTGGAGAGAGGATGGAAAACCTCATGGTAGAGAGTCTGAGGTGAGCAGGGAAAGATGGTCAAAGGAAGGCCTGCAATRCCTTTTAAAACAAGAGAGCTGAAAAGGAACAACAGGTAACAACAAAAAGTGCTGCCACTTGGGATATTGTATTGAAGTACGGTTTGGATTTATGGGTGCAAAGAACACAGAGAAAATGGATTTGTGTTGAGACTTCAATAGTTGTCTTGCACTGCTAAAGAAAATGAAAAGACTCTGAGTTAGAATGGCTTAATCCCATGATATCTGATAAAGAAATTTTGGAAACAATAAAAAAGGGAAAAGGCAAATGGTAGTCCTGCCAGACTGATCTATTGTGATATATATTATTTATTCTTTTCACTCCATTTTCAGAGATGGGAAAGAGAGCCTTTTAAGAATCTGATCCATCTGGCAAATTTCAAGTTTGGGTGCTGTTCATGCTGTGGAAAATTGACCTTATTCCATTTTTTGCAGACTCAATGACAAGGGACAAGTTTACCAAAGACCCCAAGAGGTTTGAATGTCTTCCTCAACCTTGAATGTTTCTATTACTCTTTACACAGTATTCTGTGGCATAATCATGGACTGGTGAGCATGATTAGGGTTGTCAGAAGGGACTGTAATGTTTATTGGTACTACAGTATTAAACTCTGTTCTGACCATGTACTGGATTTTTGTAACTATTCCACAAACATATTTACTGGCAAAAATATTTCCATGCACATTCTGTAGTAATCATTTAAAAAGCAATTGTCAAATTCACAACTGTTAGTATTTGCAATGAAAGCCATATTACTTGAATCCAGTCGGGACACAAAACCCAGTAACACAGGATCTAATGTTCAACCCCAATTTATATGACTTGTGAGTTTTCAAACACCCTGAGAGTTTTAGATATCTCTCAAAACAAAATCACACTGGAAGTAGTATGAATCTGACCAAAACCAACGTTGGTTTTTGCTTAGTCAGGAATGGGGTTTTGGATCAGGCTTTAGAACATACATACAATTTGAAAGATACGTTCATTAATGTTTTCATACTACTTTCTCGGAGGCTTTCTGGAGTGATGGTGAGTTTTGAGATATGGACACTCAGATGAAGTAATGGGTAAAAGTTACTTCAAGTGTAGTGGCCTGCATAGTAGAAAGCATGGAAATGCTCATGAGAGAAGGAAATGAGCCTATAGTCTGAACCACAGATGTAGTGACCAGTTAAATTCATGAACAGAAAATCAGTCAAGCAGTACTAAGCACAAAGTTACAACATCTGGCTATGAAGTCACTTACCTATACATCACTAGAAGCTGGAATGATATAGCAGGCAAAATATCATATTGTTTTCATACTACTCACACTTTCTTTAAACATCTACTTTTGGCTGCTATTTAAAGATACAGTGCTGGATGAACCTTTGGTTTGACCTTTGTGCAAGGTCAGTCACAGGAATTCTCGGTTATGCAGATCTTCACAGATCTCCACAATTATTAGGACAATCTCCACAATTCATGAAACTCAGCACTAACTTTAAAAAATTTAAAGATTAGCTTGAATAGATTGCTTGCTTGCTGGGAATACTTCCCTCAGCTCTACATTTTACTATGAATTCATTCTTTGTCTTTGTGATGAATTTTCTATAGATAAATTTCTTTCATGAGTTTTAATACTTAGGCTCCTCCTGCATCTTCCAGGATCTGTAAGTGTAGGCTTCCCCACTAGATAGATAGAATTAAATCTGCACTTATTTTTTTTTCTAATTTCRGGATCTTAAATAAAGTTTCTATGCTGTGAACTATGTCACCTAAGTACTGCTCCTGTTGAATGCTGAAAAACATGCTGAGACATGTTGATTGCATGATTCAACTCTCCAGGGTTTTATAACCCTCCAGAGAAGACTGTCTTTCTCCACTAAGAAACAGGGCAACCAAGGAAATATTGGGCTTCTAATTTARATGACTTAATCAAATGATTAAAGTTAACACAGAGGAGTCAGGGAACATGGGATTCCCTTTCAGCTCTGTGCTTTTGGGTTGAAAGCAGCTGGGAGGGGGTTAGAGGTGGATTGGTTCACGTCTGTAGTGATAGCGGAGAGGGGTTATAGAGCAGCAGCGGACACACCTGCCTGTTCAGGGAAGTTGCAGGCAAAATGCCTCAGGCAGCAGTGGTGGAGAATTCTGTAAAACCCTTGTTACACTGATGCTAAGTAGTAGAGTGTGAGGTGTCCCCAGTGCCTGAAACCAGACYGAGGGAGGGACAGTGTCTGCACTCTCGATCTCTCTGGTTTCTATGTGGCCATGAAATGCCACAAGATGCCCTAGCAAGTCTCCCTGCTACACTCAGGGAGTCTACATACTGCATGGATCCCAGATGAATGCTTTAAAGAAGGTCAAAAAGGCTCCTGCATATATTGTACCTTGGCACTATGCTTGGAAGCAGCTAAAATGTTGGCCTGTGTGAAGAGTGCCAGTTGTAAAAGGGAGACTGCATGGCAGGACTACTCTCATGACTAGGAAAAGGGGAACTGGTGTGCTAGGAAAAGGATACATAGCTGCAGGCTGGAAGAGAGATGAACTGATTTACTAGGAGCACAAGTGTGTGTCTCTTACAGCCCTGATAAAGCTCAGTCCTCTTTGTACACTCCAAGCTGCTCTATTTGGGTAATATTACAAGATAATCTAAATGTTTTAAGCTTTCTTATGTCTGAGTAAGATTCAGGCTCTCTTTATGGCAGAGAACCTTGATGTGTTTTTTATCTACTATTGTTTCACGGAAGCAAGACTCCTATGACCCATCGCCTCCTCCCCTACTTCTCCACGCACATCTTTCACCAGAACTCCACATTGTGGTCAGCATGGACTTACAGTTTGCCAGCTCAAAGACATGTATTAGTTGAGATGAAGCATAGACTTTACAAGGGTTGCAAAAACAATCATTTCTTACTTCAGCTAGCCTAAGAAGTAAACATTTGTGGGCAAAACATTTCCTTCCACATTCAGCCCCCTGCTTCAGTTTCCTCGTTGCCTTGGAACGGTTTTTGTTCTTGGGTCAAAATTTTCTGGGCTGTCCACGACACTTTTCCAGTTTCAAGCCTGAATCAGTGAGCTAGCTGTCTGCCCCCTCTTTCTTCCCTCTGAAGTTATCTCAGAAGAAACAACTTTTATAAGCCCCTTTCCTATACCTCTTTAGATCAGTCTTATCAGATGATCTACTTCTTGTTAACTAATCAATAGTTAAATTGTGACCATTCCTGGAATCAGATCTGAAATAATCATTTGCTCTGGATAGGTGACATCTTTTATCCAAGTCTGCTCCATTTAAGTGGAGGATCATCAAAGTTTAATGGCTCACTATTTTTAGCCGTGAGCCAGGTGCAAGGAACTTTTCTGTCACCTACTGTGGGTTTTATTTCAATATGGAAGCAAAAGTTTGGAGAGAAGGAGCTGAATGTTGCATTCCTCCTAGAATTTGCATCTTGACAGATGTCCACATGAAAGATCCCCGTGTCAAGGAGAAATCATCAGGAGAGACATTCCCCAAATTGTCTCAATCCGAAATGCTGTTTAACCATAAGTCTCATTATAATTATCACTGGTAGGATGCATTTGTTCCAGATTTGAACTGATAGAATATATTCACTTTGAAAGGATAATCTTACAGAAATCTAAATTTTCTGCCTAAGCTTGGAATGCAACTGTCCTTGCTAGTGATCTGAAGTCAGTCTCTCGCTCTCTGTTGCAAGCACAATCTCAGAAAATGATGCCTAGGACCGAACACAGTGATGTCCTGTGACTCCCCTATATACCCTCATCACTAGCAGTGTCTGCAGGACTATATCTAGCTCAATATCTATTAGCCCAGAACAGGACCGGTTCTCTTCTAACCATCAGTAAAAGAGATCAAGTCTGTTGCAGAACTGGTATCTTTTGCTTCACAGGACCATTATTGTTATTTATTTATCAGTGGTAAGAATCTCAACATATCAAGCTAAAAATATTTTGGGGTGAGACAGGAATGGTTTCCAAATTCAGTTATGAATTACATGGTCATTATATGCCTTGTACTTGAATGCATGCAAAACATAGACCCAGGCTGGATGGACAGTCCATGGACCTGACTGGTTTGGAGTTCACGTCTTCTCATACAAGATTTGAAAAGAATGAACTTTAGAAATTCTAGTTCAGCAAGTCCAAATCCTGAAAAATATTTCATCTAGGATTATAGTGGAAACACATTGAGTGAAGAGACCAACTAATTGTTATCACTGTTATTCTTATGTAAGAAATGCCTTCAGCTGCCTATATGAATGAAATTAGAACATAAATTCTTGACAACTTTAACACATGCTACCTGAATTCCCATATGCTTAGCTTAAGAACAAAAAGGGGGGTTCATTAATGTACTATTGAATAAATTAGTCACTCTGCTGTATGTGCTAAAAGCCGTTACAATATTTAATGCTGCTTATTTTTGACTCTATCTTAAAAAGCCTGCTGTATTTTTCATATGAAAACCAAATAGCAAATTGGATCTGCATCTAACAAAAGAAATTCATGTTTTGAAGTTGCAGAGTGGTGGCTGACCACTCATACACATGGGCTGAATAGAAATGTTGCTTAGAAACATCACGTTATCAAAGAGAACCCAACATCAGGTTGGAGTGTTTCCCAGACAGCCGGTTAGTGGTGATAATTTGCAATGGAAAATTCTAATATCTGTTCCAACACTTCTTTATTTTCTAGATCTTCTTACTTTTCCCTCTTCAGATTATTTGTCATTTCATTTTACAGTTTTGTTCAAACCTTTGATTTGGAAGATAGTATAGAGGTATGGGAACTCTTTTTTTTTTTTTTTTTTTTTTACAGCTTCAGCAAGTAGTAAGAAAATGTTCAGCACAGTAAAATATATGGAAAATCCATGATGAAGGAACTGCAGTGTAAATTAATATTATTTTCATGGGGACTGACTTAGCTAGCTTTAAATGTATAATTTTCTCTGTATCCCTAAACAGTAACCACTTATCTTGGACTTTTGGTTCTAAAGTTCATAAAAGAATTTACAAATTCTATGCAAAACCAAGAATTATCTTATCTACCCAAACATTGCGATCATCTCCTGAGTAGAACATAAGAATGATATTACATTTTCAAACAGGAAACAAAGAGGTTGTCCAAGCAGGGAAAATAAAGAACTGTATTTGTTTTGTGGTGTGAAAGTAGGAAGATTCAACAGGCTTCAAGCACATTGGATTCCAAGGCAATTTCCCATTGTGTTGGACTGCTGTCAGCTCCTCTGGCCCATGCCAGGACCCACAGCCTCTAGCATTGCATCCACCATGGTTGGAAACAGAAGGAAATGGGTTGCGCTGGGACATATGGAAAGAGGAAGTCTCTGAGCCAGCTGGGTCCTAGACTGTCGTATAGATATTGACAACTTGAATTATACTTTATAGAAAAGACTATCCTGTTCAGCTCAGCAGAGTGGCTTCTAACCCAAAGCTGAGCCCTTTGTACTGACTCAGGGGGAGGAGTGCCATCTACTGAGTCTCCCACATAAGTTCGCACTTCATCTGCCAGGATTTGTCTGAAGGTCTTCAGGGGAAGTGCCCAGCCAGAGTACAGCAGCTTCTCTTTTTCTTAAGAAGAATCCTTTTTATCTAGTATACATGATAAGCTGTTGGACTTCTGCAGTGGCCCTTCTCACTGCTTAGCCTAAGTCCCTTTTAGGTCTTTCCCTRCTTGCACTTTTTTTTTTTAATTCAAGTTGAAATGTGCCACAGTAGAATCAAAGCTGGTTCCTTGATTAAAAAAGGTTGCAAGACTCAGAGACTTTTATACTTCTCTCCTATCATAAAATAGGGCACTTCCCTTCCTTGAAGCCACTACAGACAGACCTCAGCCCTTTTCTAGCCCTTCCTTCGCATTTAGAGTTTATTTTGAGGAACAAAATAGCAGTTTAAATTTAACTGGCAACTGGAAATGTCGAGAATGGCAGGAGTGTGGGGGAGGTGAGTTTAAGGGATTGCAGGCCCTGTGTTCAATACATTGTATTTTTAAGATCACACAAGGGCATGCATTTCCCCATTGCTATAAGATTACTGCCAGTTGCAGTATAGTAAGCACAAACTGAAATGTTTAGGTTACGTACAATATAAATGTCCCCTGCCAGAGATATTCTTCATGTGGGAAGGTGAAAATGATTTGTGAAAACAGCAAGTGGAAAACGTAGATGGCAACAGAATGTGAGAGAGACGCCACAGAAAGACAGTAGAAAAATGTAGGTCCACATTTAAGCTTCCTGTATATTCTAAATTATGCAAATGCGGCTGATATAGTCTGTATCATAGATTAAGGTATATTAATGTTCCTAAAGCAAGTAAGAGGAGGTGAGTTACCTGAATGAGAACAAGTAAAAGGCAGTATGTCAGCATGGAGCAGTAGCCTACATGTCTCAGAACTTTTCTTGGAGCTCGCGCACTGATTCTGGTGTCCACTTGGTGAGTCCCACAGCCACAGGGTAAAATTAAACCTTTTTACAGATCTCTTACTGCTGTTATTGCCCATGTGGCTCTTATAACCTCTTGTAGATAGGGCAATATGGCCAGTCACTGCACCAGGATGCCATCCTGTCCTTGGCAGTGGTGCTCAGGTCTAGGGGTGAGGAGCAACGTTGACCTTGTTCAGTGCCTGCCTGCCTGCAGTCAGGCCCATGTTGCTCCTGTGAGCTAGAACTCGCCTGCAGGTGTCACAGAGTGATACCACAATTGCAACAGCACTGACGCTGTTCTGGTCTGAACTAGGCCTAGGTGGGGCTGGAGAGGAGAAAATTTTGCTGTATAATAACATACACATTCACACCTCCGTCCAGACAGAACTAAGCTGGGTCCAGGCTGGCTTCACGACTGCATGAAGCATGGCAGAATCAGCGCCGTGTTGGTTTTGCAGGAATAGGTATGCCAGGTTGTGTGGCAAGAATTTTGTATTTCCTCTTTCAGACCAAGCCTGGATGCCTTTATAGTGCTATACTGCAGCTATTGCTATCAGCTTAGAGCAGTATTAGTTCAGGCGACACTGTCCTGAGCTTGATGGCATACTCTGACCTATGCCTTGTGTCATACTAAAGAGATATTATCCAAGCAGGGAAGAGAAACCATCATAAGCACTTTAGAGGGCCATGGACCCAGCTCAGGTTCAGGCTCTTGCCACTTACCCCAAGGAATTTCCAATGAATCCTTGAATTCAAAATTTCAAGTAAAAAAAAAACAAACCAACCCACCCCCTGCAAAACCCAGACTCTTAAACTAATGTACAATTGCAGGGGAAATAATTGATATCTGTGTTGGTATTAATCGATATCATCAGGAAGATGCCAATCAGAGATGAAGAGGTAAAGAGTCAGTCTGATGATAGCCTGGTTCACAATGAATAGTTTGCCTGACTCAGCCCTGGGCATGGAGATGCAGTGATTGGGGATGCACCAGCTACAGCCCTGCTCTTACCATGACTCTGGCCCCATCCGCTGGCCTTAAGTAGCTGCCTGCCACTGTTGCAGATTGATTTATCTGTGATGAGCGTTAGAACTGCTGTCAAGGAAGCCTTTAGGCATTTGTTTTGGTTTTTTTTTAAGTATCTTAATAATTTTTTTGTGCTTCTTAACACATTATGATGTATTCATAAGTTTGGAGAAACAAAGAAGTCCAGTGTACAATTGTGAGTGCATTGTTTTGAAAGGGCTTGAATTCCTCTAGAATCTCAACTTAGGCTACACTTACGTACATGTACACATGGAAATAAATATATACATACACATATATGTGTGTGTATACACACACACACACACACGTACGTGCAACTTTTGGACAGTGTAATTAATGAAGGTTTTCCATTTACTTAAGCAGGTGAGGATATGGCTTTAGATTCTGTCTAGTCTTTGTGATCATTGATATTAATCTTTTTTTGAGACTTAAACTGTGTTCCATATATGCCCAAGTTTTTGTGCATCTAACGTATTTTTGTTTGTAAAGACATGTACAAATTTTGTCCTGTATTGAGTAGAAGCTGCTTGCTAAAAGAATACTTGAGGAGAGCCCTTGACCCCCCAAATCAAAAAATAACTAAGATATTTTGATACTTGGGGTTGTGACATATTCCAGAAATGCCATTTTTTTTCTGAAAAAAATTCAGTGCTAACCTGGGAGCTTTGTTTTATGTACAATCTTACCAGTTGTTTACATTCATAGAATACGGGTCATTGCAAATATACCTTTGGTCTGAAGCAGGCCAGATTTCTCTTAAACCATTTACATTTTTCAGGGAAATCATAGTCTTTTTACTCCAGGGGTGTAATTTAAATGAAAATGTTTTTTTCAAGCTTCATTTCATTTCAAGTTTCATTTTCAAGTAGATGACTGAAAAAATGTTAGTTTCTATTAAAAAGGTTAAGCATTTGCGAATTTCTTAGCAATACAAAAAAAGTCTGTTTCTAATACTTTCAATTTTGTTGCAAAAATTTCTGGATCTCCTGTGAACTTGCTCATGAATTATAGAAATAATATTATTCTAAGAATAATTCTTTTTGAAACAATTTACAAATAATTTAGGATGTAAAATCTTTGAATATAAATTATCATTGCTATTTAAGTAAGTGCTTCTGTGGCATATAATTTTAATTCTAAAATGCCAGTGCCTGAATAGGACATTGTTCTTGCAGGAAATCACTAGGTGGTGCTATTATACATAGTCTGCCAAGCTGTTTTTCTGTGTTTGAGCAAATGTTCAGTCTTGAGAAGACATACATAGAGGATGCTACTTTATTAGAGGGGCTTATAGGAGCAACAGTGGCACTTGCTTTATGCTGCTCTTACATCCAAAAGTTTTTAGACAAGGTTGCTTGCTGCCAGCCAGGCTTTGGTGTTGGATAAAGCATTCTAAAAGAAGAGACATCCAGTATCTGTATTCAGTTCAGCCTTTACTCTTTTACTGTTCATGCATATATAGAAGTAAATATATCATTTAGAATATTCCAGACTGTTTCTGACTTAGGATGCTGACCTACGAAGTCCTTAAAGACAGTACTGCTTAGCAAAGGGGAATATTGGTATCAGAATGAGACACTGACGGCCCTTCTAATTAAGCTGAATTATATATTGTAGACATACACACTCCAAATAGACTTGGACTATACACATCATCAAGGGATGTGTGTCTCTTCTCTCAGTGGATATTGAATTAAGCACATAGGAGACAGCAGGCACGTGCAGCCACTTTTCCTTTTCCTAGTGGAGTGGCTGGGGGAAGAGCTGGAGCCCTGGTGCCAGTTCCCTCGGGCTGTGGGAACCAAGGGTGCAACTAAGAAGACTGCAAGAACGACCCAGGGCTGGGTGGGTAGACAGAATGAGAAAGATGTGACGTTTTCCTCCAAAACTTGGATCCCAGCTCAGACTTTCTCAAACTAGATGTTCCTTTGCTCTGAAATGCTCTTGTACAATGTGTATAGCATTTGGATAGAGGATAATTATTTACTGCTATGCTTGGTTACATGCTTGGCTCGTGTGAATAAAGTCTGTGCAATGGATTTGCCAAAGATCGTGTTGGTAACCAGTGTAGGTCCGTAGGACAGTCGTTTTGGTTGTAGATCTGGGACATAGGGGAGAGAAGAAGAATTTTAGCACTGTAAATGGAAGGGCTGAAAAGGCAGGAAGCACTATATTTAAGGGCTTAAATTAAATTAAGCTGTTTAATTCAGGCCCTTTATATACATTAATTATGACAGCCTGTAACAGACCGTGCTAGAAACCAAAATGCCTGTTTCTTACAAATTTTTGAAGAGAAATTTTGGTTCCAGTGTACAAAAACATCCCAATTTCAGAATTTTATAGGAAATCTGTTTACAATTGAAACATGCCTTCTTTCCAGTAGATTTTAATCAAAACTTATATGATCTGATGGACTATTTTTAACTACCGAGTAGTATCTTTTTCTTTTTTTTAATGTAGCACAGTTACCTCTGCTCTTTATTTACATATCTATGTAAATACATATAAAGTTTTTTTTCCTTTTTTGCTTCTGGATCACTGTCTTATTTAGTGCATAGTATAGGGTAGGCACTTGAAGTAAGAGTTTTGGCGCAAGAATATGTTCTTTAGGACCTTGTCTTATAAGTGTACACAAAGAAGGAGTCAGGGAGTTGCAAGAAGAGGAAGAACAGTTTCGTGGTTCAGGAAGTGGAATATCATGCTATTTTACTCTACGATTAGGGTTCTCCATAGAGCTCTTTTGTGTTAAGGCAAACATTACTTAAACCTATAGTTTTACACATAGCTGCTGTTCATGCCTTGTTTTTAAGGAAGAAGAAATGCTGACTGCTAAAAGCTACAACTAATGCCAATTGTTGCTGTGTTTTGGATACATGATCACTAAAACATCAGTCATTCTGAGACATCTGGTTCTCGGTGTCTCAGACTAGTATCTTCAGTTGGTGAACTCTTCTAAAAAAATTAGCTTTGATCTCTCATTTATTCTTAACCTATAAAGTAAGTATAGTAATAATGATAGCAATAACAACAATAGCAATAACAATAACAATTATAATAGCTAATTTTCTAGAAATGTCAGGCAGATATATTTACTCATGTTTGGGAGTAATTCAGTTACTGTGGTGACAGGCTGGACATAATGCCTAGAATGGAATTAATGATGCTGTACTCAGCACATGAGTTAGTACCATACACACTGTAATGTAGATTCAGAATTACATGTTCTTAATGAATATATGAAAAATCTAAATATAAAATATTCCAGGGGTAGTATTGTTTTAATGTTTCTGTCTAAAATCTATTTTCATAACAAATCTTGTTTTGTATTCAAAGAAAAACTTTCAAGAAAAACAGTTGTCCATCTTTGTGTGAAAAAATAAAACCAAAAAACTTTGGACTGAGAAGGAAAAAATCCTGCTTTTTTCTTTGGATAGAGGAGAAAAATCTCCCCAGCCCTTTGAGATCCTTAGATTTCAAGCTTATTGAAGGAAAGTAAAGAAACAAGTTTCAGGCATGACTCCTCTCCCCACACACCTTATTTGTTTTTTTCCAGATGCTTGTAATGGAGAGGAAAAATGAGGAGAGGAAAGATGTAGTTATCTACCTCCGTGAAATGGGGCTGGCTGGTTCCAGACTTTTTCATTTTTGTCTTTCCATTTTGATAACACTTACACATTCATTTGTATTTCACAAAGGCCCCAGAGACCTGTAATAATGATTTGACTGCACATGTGCAGCTGATGGATTTATTTTTTTTTTTTGTGAGCTGTTTTGTTTGCTTCATACAAAGTAAATGCTGTTCAAATGAATGCCTGTATTGAAGTTTTCAAGTTACACTATGAGTGGTAACAATTTGGACAGAGACAGCAACTGGAATGAATGTTGAAAATTTCATGCTGTCATTGTTATTGCTATTTGAGACCACACTTTCAGAGGTTGGAGCTTATTAGTCAAAATATTAAGGACTACATTGTGTTGTTAGGAATAACTCTAATCTATTGAAGGGGTAGGCTTAGGGGCATTATTTTTTAGAGAGACAGTTCTGAGGTGTTACGTCTGTCTCCTGGTTTGTACTAGCTTCTAGTAGTAGTAATTGATTGCTGGCCTTTATATACATGGATAACTGTACACATATGGTTAGCTATTCTGGTATGTCAGTGAAAAATGGATCCACTACTTGTCTGTATGCTCCACAAAGGGAATGTGGAGTGTAGTCATATTACAAAATACTCTGCATCTGGAGTTAAGGCAATAGTTGCTCACAAAGGGGTGGAAGTCACACAATGGGCTACTTTTCGGTAATTACTCTTGAGTTATTTAGGCCCCAAGTGCACATAAAATGAATTAAAAGAAATAAATTTGAGTTGAAGGTATTATATCCCCCTCCTCTTAATTTTGGTGGAAACCTTTAAAAAATCCCAGCACCCTGCTGTTTTGGAGAAACAAACCTAACAGCACCGAGCTAATATACATGAACCAGAAAGTGAGACTGGCTGGTTTCAGTTCAGTCACAGGCTGAAAGCTCTACAAAAAAGTAGATGAAAATAGAGCAGAAAGAACATAACTGAGAAACATGAAAGATTTCAAAATGCTTTGTTATCATGGCTTTAATAACAATAAGATAGGTAGGAATTAACTGTGTTTTCTTTTTTCTTTTGGAAATCTTGATTTTTATCTTTCTCTAAAAAAAAAGTCAGACCTGATGAGCTGTGTATTAATTTTTTTTGCCTACTGCCTTACTTCTTCTTATATCACATAATCTATCTTAAGTCGGTGTTTTTTACTTAGAATATAAACCTTTTATGGCAACAACTTTGAATCTTAGTCATCAGTGAAATGTTCAGTGCTATGTAGATAATGCATATTTAGAAAAAGATTTTGTAAACAATATTCACTTGCTGGAGTAAGTGTTACACTGGCATAACAATATCCTTCTGGATGACTGATTATAAAATTTCAGATATACTTTCACCCTGTGCTTTATTGTATGTCTGAAGCATACATATTTGACACCATAACTGCAAATGCAATGCGTTAAAGTGCTGCCTGACTGGTAAAAGTGAACTGGCATAATTCCAGGAGTGTGACTTTGATGTGTGTGTAGCTGAATGTGCAAGTCTACTCTACAAAGAAACTCTATGAAAATCACTCTAGGCTCTTATTGTGCCTCAGTAAGTCCAGATTACTTGGGGCTTGAAAATCAAACTAGTTTTTTAGGTCATAATTTATTATCAGTAGTGAAAATGCAGAGCCACATATGCCAGCAGTATAGCTGATATCCATATCCAAATATGGTCTCAAGGATGGCCCCAGCTTGACAGAAAGCCTTCTCATTCCCCTTAGAGTCTCCCTCTTTTAATCATGTCTTTGCTCTTGGAACAAACTTTATCTTGTTGTTCTACATATCTTTCTGGTTATGTCTCTGTGCCTTCTTCTGTGCAGCCCTTTACAGTAGGAAATTCATGTTTACTTTTGAGACATTATTTTCTATTCTGAAAGCTATTTTTCCACAAACCTACAATAAATTGCCAGAAACTGATGAAACTTGTAATTTCTGATGAAAGGAAGAATCTCTGAGTTAATACCTCATCTTACCATTGTCTCCTTTGCCCTTTCTCTGCATTTATTCCCTCTTTTTTGTTCATAAATGATATTTATCCTGTCCTGTCAAACACATGATTATATGGATTTTCTGGGGATGAATTTTAGCTTTACTTGACTAGGTAGTGATCAGTGTATTTTTATATATGTAATATAAAATTGTATAGAAATGAAAATCTATAGCATTTCTTCTCACTAAGGCCATCATTTGGTATGAATGAACTTTTAAATTTGGGTGATGGTAGATGTGACAAAGCGAGAACTCAATATGGAGCTCCTGAGGAGTGCAGCTTCACTGTCATATACTGGGTTTCACTATTGTCCCTGGTGCCCTGTCGACCAGCTGCAGAGTGAGTGGTGCTCTTCTCTCTTGCTTTTTTTCAATTCTTTTGAGGAGATTCATAACTAAAGGTAAATTCTTCACTTAAGATTCAGTAGTGGTTAGCTAGTTTGTGAAGAGGAGTAAGAAAAACCCTTTTTTTTCTTCAGAGTCCTGTTAAAGAATTTTCTGCAGAACACTGAAAACAATTGAGTTACTGTGGACTTTTGTAAATACCACTAATAGCTTTTGAAAGTTTTGCTGTCTTTTTTCATTCTATCCATAAGGCCAGTATAAAAAATTGCTTGCAGTAGAATTCGCAACAAAAACTAGGTTCATCTCATCTCAGTTGCGATTTCATTTCCAGCACAGAAGTCAGTTTTGCTTTTGTAACTTCACAGTTCTTCTGGCTGAGGTGGGACTGAGCTGTAAATGTGAATCCACAGATTCCGAATCAAATCATGGAAATTGCACTGAGTTATATGGGGATTTTGAATCAGAAGAGATGTATATTTTCATGAGTTAGACTGAAGAATAGCTCCTGGGAATTAGTCCACTCTTTTCTCTTCCTCTTCTTTGTATGTGTGTGGTAGGTTCTTGAATAGAATTTTGAATAAGAATTAGGTATCCAAATTTAGCCTTCTAAAGTGACTATCCAATATAAAAGATTGTTGACTCTACCCAGTGAGGTGCATCTTGCAGGCTAATTGTAAGCATACAGCCCAAGGAAATCAGCCCAAGCCTGTGCTGGCTTCAGACAGGGGCAGCTTGGGGTTTTCTGTTCTGGATTCTCTTGAAGCCCTGGAAATCAGGGTTCAGAGACACCTGCCTGGGTCTGGATGGAGCCGGATCACTCTGGACAGGCTTATATATTTAGCTTTAGTATTAGCTTTTCCACAGCTAATAGCAAATTGACTTAGATAAATAGAAAGCCATGACACCCATGGAGTTAGGGTGCCAGTGAGGCACAGACATGGCCAATTTTCTCAAGTGAAGCTCCAGCACCGATAAGTTAGGAAACACTGCTTTCCATGATGTAATGCATAAGAACCATGAGTCATTATCCTTTTACAGTGTTCATCTGTACAGTATTGTGATTTCACAGTATACACTAGAAGGTTAGGGTTAGGAAAATAATAACATTGAAATAACTTTGATTTGATCAGGACAAACCTAAAGATAAATCTTATGATTTTGAAAGAAAGGAGTTTCAAAGCTTATAGCTAATGTTTTTAATTGAATTAGAATCCCCTAAGATTTTGTGCAGAGGTGTTTATATACATTAAATATGATTGATGGCTGATGCTCAACAGATTACAAAAGGAGAATGGACTAGCTTCTGTGAGCCCTTTTAAACAGAAATATGGATTCTCTAGCACCAGAAAATGGATGGATTTCTGCAGGGTGGATTTTATGTTTTTTATTCCTGCTTATCTTGTCAGAGCATTTCCTGGCATTGGTGATGAAACTCTTGCCTTATAACCTCAGTGACAAGTCTTTCACTTTCCTTACAGGTAGAAAAATGGTAGATTCCAGGGCTGGACTGTGATTAAGGACATTTTTTTCCCCACTACAAATTGATCAAAATAACTACGACCTACTATACGTGAAGCCTCTAAGTCTTTGCTTCCTAGTAAATTAAACAACATCAGAGTACAAACCCAGGCATCAGAACTCAGTTGTCTGTACTGCCAGATTGTTAGGTTGGTCACAGGCTTGGTATCCGCCTGAGCTAACTGGCACTCTCCCAAACAGTTCCCAGACAGGAATGGGGAGCTGGCATGGGCCATGGACTTCAGTTAAGTGGCTGAGATGCAACCACCTTGCTTTGGAGAGTAAGAGAGCTGAACTGGACACAAGCCATTACATGTCATTTGTCCTCAGTGCTAAAGAAAGGTTTTGGGCATGTATAATTTTGCAGTGATATTAGCTGAGCGGAAGCATAGAACTTATCTCCTGTGTTGAAACTGTTCTTGGATACCTTGATGAGGTTTGAGTTGCCTGACAGCTCTCCTCTGATGTGTATCCTGTACTGTAGCATTGACTTGAAAGAAAATACATGACCAGCATCTATTTGTACCACAGCAAATAGCTACACTGCACATAGAAGGAGCTGCCTGAGCTAACATCAACCCTAACTGGTAAATCTACATTACACAGTATGCCAAACTGCAAGGCAGTATAGCTGTATTTATACTGGACTGCACACAGGTTAAGTTGTTTTTCAGCTGCACTTCCAGTTCTTTAATTTTTTTCATATGTTGTTGTCTTAGGTATGTCTATACTCATGACATAGACACCCTTTAACCATTACTCTAATGTAAATCTATCAAAGCACTGTTTCTGTGAGGGCAGGTACTCAAGGGATCACATGGCACATGGTGGTTTAACGGCAAGGCTTTTACTTATTTTATAGAGGGCGATTAAATGAGACTTTGATGCCTACTGCATGAAAGATGCCATATACAAGAAGTCAGGGTTGTATTCCTCCTGATGTGATTCTTTTTGAAGTAACTGTAAACTACAACTGATTACAAGTAAAAGCTTAATGAGCCAGGCGTACTGACTCTGATCTCTTTGGAGGGCAATACTTAGTTCCCATTTATCTGATGTTAACAGTGCATCTTCAAATAAAGCCCTGCATATTCAAACTTTGGGGATTGAGTTAGACTCAGATCTGAATGTTATACTTGTTTCATCCCATATAATGTCAAATTAAAGCTCAAAGTCCAAGCACTTCCATACTTTGCGGGATCATAAAGTGAGTCCTGAACTTTGCAGTTCAGACCCGTCTCTAGTTAAGAACGTAGTTTGTTCAGGGAATGTTGTGTATGAAATCACTCTTGGAATATGACAAAAAATCAGAAGAAAATTATATTATTTTAAATAAAAACTGGGCAAGAAATAAATTGTTCCTGACCTGTTTCTATTAAGGAGCTCAAACTTGATTAATTCTTGGCATAGATGTGCTCTTACCTCCAGCAATTACATGCCATTATTACAGTGATTATTTTATAAAAGCTAATAAACACTATCTGGAGTTAATATTTGCTCCTGAGGAAAGTTTGCCAAGAGCTTAGAAGAAGTTTACAGAAGATTTTGCCCATTAGGTTTGTGTACAACATTTGAAATGCCAAAATCCTTTTAGCATCATTAATCACAAAAATGCAATGTAAAAACAGTTGTACCTAATAAAGCTGTAATCTGATACAAAAATAGGCAAACCCTCAGGAATTTAACACAATAGGCCAAACATTGTCCATTCCAAATGAGTTCCAGTAATGCCACTATTGACTCGGCTTTGAATAGCCTTCTGCTCTTTTAAAACAAATATATATAGATAAAATAGGATTTTATTTTCTACAGTACAGATGCAGCTGTTATTAATCTTTTTTTTCACAAAGGATGCTTGCTAATGCAGTCCAGGAAAGCCATTTTGTCCAACTTGCCACAACTTCTTCCTTGTCCTCTAAAGCTTAAAGTTTGCTCTGTCTTGAAGTCAGCGGGGTTCTGACTGCCCCTCACTCATCAATTCTTTATGCGTAGGGGTCACTAGAGGCTGAGACTCTCTGGCCACTGGGAAAAAGGAACTGTTTCTCCAGATTTCTGATCACGGTACAAATCAAGTGTTCTGTAGGACTGAGCATTGTCATGCTACGGTACTGCCAGAAATGGGAGCCAGGTGGGGGGGGATGGGTGGCGGGGAGATGGGCTGCATTTGCGAAGTATCACCTCCCTGCAGTTTCATCCCCACACAGTTGTTCCAAAAAACCTGGAACTTCAAATCTCAGCAGGGAAGTGGCATTTCATCCAGTGAGCCAGTCTGGGGAGTGTAGGAGCATTCTTTGTTTCTTAACACAAAGTTGCAGGGAGGCTGATGCTGTCCAAATCCTACCCATAAACACTTCACAATAAGTCATGGAGGAGATACAATACTAGATAAATAATTTGCATTTGATGTATAACGTATAACTGAAGGGCTTGGTCAAGGTCTTGGATTTTTTGACTTCTAACTGCTAGTTGAAATTCAACTCAGGTTGAAAATATTGGTTTTTGTGTTAATTAACACCTAGGAATCTGTGGCTGGGAGTAGAACTTCATTGTGCTGGTAGCCAACATACAGGAAAAGAACAGAAAAATGTTCCCTTTCACAAAGAAATTAGAACTGAAATATGGGGAAGAAAGACAGAAAAAGGATACAGGATGACGGATGATTACATGTAAACTGCTAAACAGTGCGAAGGTTTATTTTTCTGGCCCTGAGGCCAGCTGGTGCAATTTAGCCATCTCCGTATTTAAATTCTCTTACCTCCAAAACAGGGTGGCTACATCCAAACCTCTTACTGGGAAACGTCACTGCTAGCTCCTAAACATGCCTGAGCATTGCTCTGGGGGAACGTGAAGTGGCTTCTGCTGGAGCCACACCGGGGACCACTCTRGAAGTTGGACAGTAGGGTTAAAGGAGTTTTGGCTCCTTGGCTCATGCTCTGGCACTGCTGACTTTATGGGTAAGGAATACCCAGTGAAACAGTGAGACAGTACCAGTAGTGCTGGTAGTACTGGCAATGCTAGCAGGATTGACAGTGATCTTGGCACACCCACTCCCTAACCAAATATGTTGTTCACTGTGGTAAATGTGAACGCTTTTGGAGGGCTAAGGCATCACTCCCCTGCTTCCTCCCGTATGAGTTCCAGCTGTGGTCTCAGAGCTTAGTGGAATATTGCCTGTCCTAATCACTTGTTATTACCTACCCTATTTTTCCATTTCACATGGACTTGCCTATTAAACCAAATATGCTTAAGAATGAAAGCTGTACAAGTTTATTTTAGCGAGGCAATGGGTTAAGCTCTTAAGTAGAAGGTTGAAAAAACATTTACGCAAAGCAAAAAAAAAAAAATCATACAAAAAAACCATAATAAGATTGTTGTTGTTTTCTAGTTCTCCTCGTCTTAAGCAGTGTCTCAGCTGTTCACCTTGTGGTCTGAATGTTGACTTTCAAAGCAGGATCTTTTCAGACTTTTTCAGAATCTAGACCTAAAAGCAGTTTAGGGGCCTGATGTGCTTCGCTTCTGAGCTCATCCTTCCCTTTTAAGATGACAGCCTTTCTACCCCTTTCTTTCTCCATATCTCTTCCTTTTTTTAATTAAATTTCCTTACAGTTAGTCAACAGCAACATATTTTGATAACTCACAGTTCTTTTTAGTCAATGGCAATGTAATTTTGACAGCTCATAAGCCAAATTTGGTTTTAAGAGTTATTTTGGCTTGGCTATCTTTCATGCTCAGATTCTGACTCTCCCTGCATCTCACCTTCTCCAAATCTGTTGCTGAAGCCTTAATTAGCTCATTTTTCTCTGGTGAGGATAGTTTAAAAACTGTCTTCACACCATTCCATGAGTTCTATATGATAAAAATTATTTTTGCAGCACTGCTGTTACTTCCACAGTTTAGATCTTGGAGACCACACACGACACATTAATAATGCAGATGATAGTGCGTTAACAAAGTGAATTGTCCAAGCTACTTCCTTCCAATGCTTTTTGTCTGCCGTAAGGTTTTTCTTTCATCTCAGAAAAGATGGGGAAGACTGGACCCCTTTCATTTTGTTACTGACTACAAGAAATCAGGAGCAATGCTGCATTGCCAGGTTCTTCTTACCTGCAGGAAGAAGAAAGTGGAAACCTCTTGCCTGGCTGAGCTGTAGTTGAGACAGGCAGCCACAACTCTCATCCCTTTTGTTTTTGCAGCCACAGTTGAAGATACCAGTTCTGAGGAGCTCTATGGCTCTCCTCTGCTGATAAACATGAGAAACTTGATGTATGGGAAAATGGGACTTGATGATAGCTTGACACTTTCACACCTTGAGAATCAAACTTGGATCTGTCAAAGACACATGCTATGAATATGCTGATGAAACATATCCCACACAGAACACATCGCAACCATAGTTAGGAGGTTTTATATTCTTTTACTGCACAAGTTATTCTTTCATCCAGCCAGCACTGAAGTGCATCAAAGAGTTCTATAATAAGGTTGTGATGTGACCACATCACAAGGACAACATGGAGCAGATGATTTGACATGTGAGAATATGACAACACCTAAAACCTCCTGCCATGTAGCTGACCCTGGGACAGCCCTAACTTACGGTATTGACACTGACTCTTCCCACACACTCTACCACCATTTCAGTCGTAATAATCTGCACAAGTCTTCATTTGTAGCTTTGTGGTTATGATGAAATCTTTAGCCTACCCCATGTGCATGCATGTATCTGTATTACTTGTTTAGCTGTAAAGGCTATTCAGTAGTCACCAGTAACTGATGCTCACCAGCAGTTATTTAAATTCAGATGTCAGCCACAATGAAAAGCAACTGATAGAAGGTTGCTTCATTGTAATTCCCCAAGTTTTGACATTTAACATTCCTTTGTGGAGTTGCATTTTGGTCTGGAACAGTTCAGTAATGTGAGTTGATAGCAAACTGGGAGTGAGCCAGAAAGTCAGTGCTTAACCCAGAACTAGTACCGCTGGGAGTGAAGACTTCAAGGATCAGATGTTCTGCATTTACATTGCTTCCAAGTTCATATGGGGGGAGGGGGAAAGATGATGGAAACCATCAATAAGTTTATTTTGAATTTCTTATTCAACATTTCTTTTTCCACACCTTATCTGGTTGGAGATATCACACAAAACCTAGGTCTGTGTTCTTAGCTTCACAAGCTGCAGACTGAAAAGTTAATGAAATGCAGTTCTAATTTTAGAAATCAGTTCATTCGGGGTCTGGCTGGCTGGGACAATGGTGCTAGGAAGCTACAACTGGAACAAAACTGGAACAGACAGCAGTGATGTTTTTTGTTTTCTCTGTGTGAGACTTGAGATTTCAGGGCTGCCAAATTTCACGCATTCCTAGATTTTATCTAAGCATCACACACTCAGCCAGGCTTCAGGAACTGATGGTGCTGGTCATCAGAAGATTGTTGTGTGGCTCCTGCTCAGTCATATCTGAGATATGGTCACCATCATGTTTTTAAGAACACCCATTCCTGAAGACAATAGAAGACATTATTTTCTTTGAGGTTTTACTTTACTGACTGCATTGTGGGTAACATAGGTCTTGCATCCTCACTTAGACTTATTCCTTTTTTCCTCATAATTTAAACCAGAAAACATTTGATACTGAAAAGGCATGCTTGTTTTTAGTGTGTGGAATAATAGAGAAACAATATTCTTGGTTTGCATAATACATTTCTCTATTTGGTCCCTTGTGCTGTGCAGTTCTGAGAATGAATAAATATTGCCCTGTTTGTTATTTGTATTGTTGTGGCACCTAAGAGTGCCAGTTCTTGACTCCATTATGCACAGACAGAATAGGAAGATGATGTCTTTCTCAAAAAGCTTGTAATTGAGATATAAGGCAAGAGGCAATGGGTGGATACAGATGGGGAAGCCCAGAGAAATGAGAATAAAATATTGGTCTGCGTGATGGGGAAAAGAAGACAACAGTAAGGGACTATCACAGCTTACCCACTGCTTAACCACCATCAAGTCTGGTTTTAAGGAATGTAATGAAGTAATTTGGGGATGTTTGCTGGGAGATACTTTCAAGTTAAAGAGCAGTACAAAGCAGGAGTTAGAACGCTTGTGTAATCCCATCATTGAGCTTCAGATTGTTTGTCTAACATGACAATGCTTTCTGAAATACATGGTCTTGCAACCAAGAAAACACTTTAGAGGTTGTGTAGTAGAATGAAAGCGAGTATTTACATTGCTCACTTGTGTCTCTGACTCAGGAAGCACTCCTTACAATCAACGGACAAAGGAAAGGTCTTCTACAGAGGCAAAGCACCCATGCTGAATGTGTAAAACCAACCCGAAGTAGACAGCATGACTAACCCTTGTAAGRACTCATTTTAAAAAGTTATTGACAAATATTGAACTCTCTTGATTATACATTTCTCTTTCAAATTCTTATAGAAATACCTCACCAGAATACTTATAATCCATACAAATGTATAAAAATAGCAGCAAATAGCAAAGGTATAAAATAAGAGCAAATTCTAAACCAAATTAAACTACTTAGTTTACCTGAAATATATTAAAAAGATTCCACATGGTTTTAGCAAAGATACTATTCTACTTATATCACTCCTTCTGTGCACAGCTTTCTTTTTAGATAATATATAGGGGCCTGCTCTCTGCTGTCTTATTTCAGACATCTATTTTGGCTGATTTAAATGTGAAGAAGGAAAAAAAAGTCATAGAAATTCCYGTAAACAAAATCTTGTTCTTGAAAAATGAGGTGTCATGTATAGTTTAATTTAATCTTTGTGTGTTTTTCTTTGGCATGTTGCTCACACTCGGGTTTCATATGGTATATCAAAGCAGTTTAGTTTACAAACCCACTTGTTGGGATACAATTGCTTATAAAAATTCTAAGAAAACACTGAAAAAGAGCAAGTTTGCAGTCTTGAGAGAAGTGACAAAGATGTTTTTAAGAACAGATGAGGCTGGGTTTGTTAAGCACATACATGGTGAAAAAGCCTTAGACAGTAATTTTGAATTATAATAGATTGTCTTTTTTTCTTCTGCCAATACTCGTTTATTTGGCTTCTCCATCTTTTAGTGTCTATCTATGGAGGTGTTAGGTCACACCTTGTACATAGGGAAGATGTCACACTTTTGAAATTGTCTTTGTATTTATGTTGCCAGCTTTTTTTTTGCACCCAAGAGCTTGGTAATCTGTTATGTTGGAGAAATGAGGGCTTGTTTTTATGGTGACTTTCAAGCAATACCCCCTGAAATATATGGCCTTTGTATATGAAAAAGGCAGTTTACACTGTCGTGTAGCAAAGACCGTATTTTCTTACACTGAGGAACAAAGACATGTCAGGCTTTATTGAGCACATCACTAACTATATAACTAGCATTAAACACTCTATTTGTAACTGTTGCTGTGTATTTTGTKTGTGATTATCACCCCTAGATCTGCATCCTATAAAAAGATATTTCTGTTTGCTTAATTATAAAGCTCTTTATGAACAGGCTCATCTGTAAATAGCTTGGTGCAGCTGAAATAGAAATATAATTATAATGAAGGCAGATGTTTCTGAGATACTTCTCATGAAAATTGTTCTGAATATACAAAGGAGGAAGGTTTTTCCAAATGGTGGGACTTAGGCTCTCAGCCAAATGTGATAGGGGGCTTCACTAGGGGGACAAAATAATAATAATAATAATAGTAGTAGTAGTAGCAGTAGTAATCATCATCATCATCATCATCATCCTCTTCTTAAAACCATACACAGGTGCCATCTTCCAGTATAAGCATCTTTCTTCCTGAACCTTGGAGGGGCAAAGAAGTAACTTTTGTATCTTGCTTCTATGGACTAGCTGCCAGGAAATGCTGTACTTTTTCTTCCCCAGTACTTCACCTTGCAGATATCTGAAACTCATGAAGTTTAGGTTGAGTTCTGAAGTTTCTGGTGTTTGTGAAGCTTAAATCAAATTTTTTCTCCAGACTTAGGTGGAGAGAAGTTTGGAATGGAGCCATGAAGTTTTGGGTCATTTGGATATAAGTATCGCTCTTCCAGTCTGCCCCCTTGTCTCATTATATACTCTTAAATTATTTAAATCCTCTCAGTGAAACAACTAGACAATAATCTTAGTGGTTATAGTATTTTTTATTTCAGTGCACAAGAGCTTATAAAACCAGTGAACCATGTTTCCAAAGGAATGATATTTTTTAGAAAAATTCATCTTTCAGGCAAAACATGGGATTCCTTCAGCCTCCATCCTTTTTGACACTAGCAGTAAATGCGAGCGCTACAGTGACTTGCTGATAACTGTTGATCTCAGCCTGCAGTCCTCTCTTCAGTAAACTTACCATCCTGACTGTCTCTTGATTATGCAGCTTCAGTAACTCACCAACTGAGTCAGTTGCTGTCCCAGAATGTGACCCAGCTAGATATACCCTCCTGGTGGGCTCATGAAAGAGAAACAGCCAGTTTAGTCCCAGATGAACCACAAACTAATTTATACAGCGGAATCCCAGCTTCCAGCCCAAGTACAGCATCACTTTACCTGCAGCATGTGGATCGAAGAGTTAGCAGTTAGCACTGCCAGTCTGCCTGTTGTCTTCTTTCTCTTTCTTGTCTGTTCCCAATCAGTGTGACTGAACAAGGGAATATAAAATTTGGCTGCCTTAAAATGTGGAAAGGAGGAGAGTGCAAAGCAAAACAAATTGTTAAAGATGATTTGAATTGAGCCAGTAACACTCATGATAACCCTGTTGTGATTATTTTACAGACATAAACTTACGTTTCTTATTGCAGTTTGCAGAAATGGAATTCTCGTGTTTTTTTACTACGAGGTATCAGGGGCTTGATTTAAAAGTAATCCACTGATTTTAAAGAATTGTAGATCAGGTTTTGAATGTGACTTTGGAGAACTTAGTAATTTGTTTTACTTCCCTCCTTTGGTGGCAAACTAGCTGTCTAATGGTGGCCTCATTTAGATGTATAGAATGGATATGCATATGTACGTTTAAATATACAGAATGGATATGTATAGCATGGAAGGTATTTGACTCTCCTGAAGGCATTACATCCCTTAGCATAAGAAAGCCGAATCCAATTCACTGTGATTTCTCCTGAGATGTAGACAACTGTACTTCCTTCCGCTCTCTTGTGCTGAACAACTTCATTGTGTTAACATAAACTTCACTTACAATGCCACGACCTGCCTCCTGTTGTTACCTTTGCATGGTGCACTGTCACTGCTCAGGGTTTTGGAAGACATTTTCATTGCTATGGTATGTCCAACATACGTCTGTGGCAAGAGAAACTCAGCTTAAGAACAAACCATAATTCTCATTTTAAATGTTAGATCACAGGTTGCTCCTGTGAAAAACTCATACTGGACAGAGATTTCCTAGTCTGTCTGATTAATTTAGCTTTGTATTTATAGTATTCTTTAATGGAGGAACAACAACAACAACAACAACAACAATCTGCTCTTTCAATGTATATGTGTCACTTCCATTAACAGTAACAGAGATAATGTATGCACTGAGGATGAGGATGAAGCTCTCAGACTGTACATACTTGTGCCTGAGGCCAAGCCTTGGGGCCTAACAAATCAACCTGGCTTTCTCATCTCTTCTGACCCCAAGGGACTCCAAATAACTTGACTACACATAGGGGAAGGAAAAACACAAAATGAAAGGCATTGCATTTAGCCAGAAGAGAAGTATTTACCAGTCACTGAAATATAGGAGCTGAGATTAAAATCAGTGGAGCACCCAATGACACAGAAACACAGTCTATTAATGAAATGAATAATGCTTTTCAGTTTTATGTAAAATGAATACACTGTATAAGTAAGGCCATGACAAAAATTTGTGCATCAAGAATCATACACTCTTGGGAAATAAAGATTATTATTATTGTTATTCTTTTGTGAATGGGAAACTGAGGCACAGAGATATGATTTTCTTGAGGTCTCTCTCTGTCGGTCTCTCACATACACACACACACCCACACACATGCACAGCCTCTAAGAAAGACTGGAAGATTTCATAACCTTTGGCTACTCCTCCTGTGCATAAGTCCATTTTTCTACATGTGCTCCAAATTTATGAACTACACTTCCCTCAGGTTTCCATATCGATAAAAGTGCCATCCACAGTCTTTCTTACTTGACTACTCATGAGAAGTATTTACTATGATGCTTCCTTTCCAACTGTAATGCATATAATGACTGTGCTTGTCATTATTAAAAAGAAACAACTTCAACAATATTACAGATTGTCACACAGAATCACCATCTTTATTCTTGAGGACTGCTGCTAATAGTCTGCCAAGACTGTGGTAATCATTTAACCTACCAGTTGTAAGGAGTAYCTGCAGCATTTCTTTGCATCCCCACCCTCGCCTCTTTGCCCGCTCTTCATTGTCCTTGTCAGCTCTTTTCCTCCCAAAAGGACATCTACTGAAAATTATGTCCTTATAGAAAAAAGGAGCTAAAGGCTTTTGACTCGTTTTTGTGACTATTTAAAGACTAACCTGTTTCCTTAGTAGGGAATAAAGTATAATAACGTAGTATTTGAGTTTGGACGTTCATGAAAAGTGCTTGAATGTCTCTTTCACTGGAAGAGAAATATTAGGTATTCTTCACATTTTCCCCCATATTTGCCTGACAGACAGACATTCCTGCATTCATTAACTCTTTCACTTTGCTAAATCACAAATATAATTTGTTTTAGTCTATTGTGTTGGTAAAAAAAAAATAAAGAAACAAACCTTGACCTAGTTGTTTTACAGTTTGCTACAAACTTGGAGGTATAGGACAATAACCTAATTTGTTAATTTTGAAGAAAACATAAGTGTGCTTGACTTCTTAAAATGTTTGGCTGTCATCTTTGGTTCCAGTTTCACATATTCCTACCTTGCTGGTTCTGATGACTGAACAGAAATAGAAGCCCTGAAGTGCTTCAGAAAAGTCTTTCACGAGTTTATCATCCCAGTTTTGAGAAATGTGAAATTATGAGAGTTTTTTGAAATCCATATAAAATCCAGGTGAGGACTATAAACACACTGGTAAGTCTGTGGTCTGATTCACTATTCCTTTATCTAAATAGGTATTCCTGATAAGCATAGCTGTTACTGTGGGTCACGCATTGCTTTATGACTTAGAGCAAGGAGCCCAGGAGAGTCAGGTATTTGATCTGCTCACAGTCAGGAAGCAGTAGCAGGCTGGTCAGTCAGGTGGCCAGTTAGCAATGCCAGCTTCTCCTGGACAGCTAATCACCACATACGCAGCTCAGGACCAGCTGCAGCCAGTATTAGCTCTTACCTAGCCAAAACATGAGCTTATGGGTCATAAGATGTATATGGAATGAGATGAAACATGGTAGGGGAGCTAATAAAATTATAATGTGGCCTTAGACAGGGTATATGGGATGGTGGGGATGCTGTGGATGGAGAACCAGTATCTCCAGTAGTGATTAATTGAAGACCTTAATATCTTGACTACTTTTTTTTTTTTTTTTTTTTGTACCACTGACTGACTTAGACAAATATCAAAGAGTAGATACCTTATTCATATACTCAGTATAGATTATCTGGCCTGTAAGAGTGGTGATCTAAGTCATAGGTTTTGCTTTGTTTTGCTTTTTTCCTCCCCTCTCCCTCTAAATGAATAACAACACTTTAAAACAAGAGAATAACAAATGATGAATAACAAACTCTTCAGCAGTTCTGGAGAAGGTGATTCATGCAAAATTATATCAAACTGATTTGTGAACTTTTTTAGGAATACCCAGCAGATACCTAAATTGTGTAAATAATGAACTTGCTCCCCCAATTTCTACTGCATTTGGTAATTTTGTTTGGAAGTTGGTTGTTTTTTCCTGATTTGTAATCCACCGTATCCAAAATAAAATCTGAACCTCAGCTGTAAACTTTGTGGACCTCATTGTCTTTATATCAGTGCTTCTTTGTGACAGTTTTACAATATAAAGCAGATAAAAGTTTCAAAGGATTTTGATTATGCTGACAGTGTTGGATAAAGAAGCCTGAGGGTAACTTACAAATTAGGCCCATGTTTTGGAGTCAACTTTTACCCAAAATGTAAAAAAGAAAAGGAGGAGCAGTCGTCTTCTGTGAAGAGTGCTCTTTCTCTTGCCACATATAAAAGAAAACCCTAGAGACATTGATTGTATAATAGTATAATAATTATTATAATATATATTATGTTGTATGTATTATATTGTATAATAGTATAATTATTATACTGTAATTTGTATAATATTCTGGGTGCTGATTAATCTTTATGAAATCAGATTTTTACTACAGTAAAGCAAGTGGGGCAGGAAGATTTGTCTGAAATCTGGCTGCAAAGATATGCCCTGTAAAGAAAACTGTTTCACCTAGAAATTTTGTGAGCTGCAGTAGCACTTTTGCACTTGTAGGACACTTCAAGGAGATAGAATCTGGACCACAGCCTTCAGTGGTAATGGGCAGAGCATCTGGGAAGGGGGAAAATCAAAGAGCTTTTATAATGTCAGATCAGGAGGATTGGAACAGCTGGGGAGGGTCAGGCAGGTTATGACATTTGGGGGAACTGTTGGGTAGGGAGCTCTTCAGTTAGGAAGGATGAGAGTTATGGCAGCTGGAACCGAGTTGGCGTTGAGACTTATGATCAGGAGGAATTGAGAACAGTATAGCATCTGGAAGCTGATCAGGCAAGGGGCGCATATCATCTGGGGGATCGGGAAGTACACAACAGCTGGGAAGGGTCAAGCAAATACCCAACACACATGGAACTGAACAGCAGGGCCTGGTGCCACATACAGCTTCTCACATTGCTTCTTTATGTATTGCTGCTTTCTACCTTTCTGTAAATTTCCCTTAACTCATGTACAAAATGTGTCTTTGTGCAAAAACACAGAGGTGGAAATAAAAAATGAATTTCTATTAAGAAAGAAAGTCTGGATAGCCCTTCCTGACCACAAGGTGGCTTATTAAAGTCCTTGTAATTCTAATTATTGGCTATTGAAAATTTTCCCCCTACAAACCCTATTGCACCCTCTGCCTTTCCAAATGAAGATTTTTATGAAGCTTTCTCCAGGAGCTTAATTAGCCAGAGGAGATGCTGATTAGTGTTATACAGCACTTTCTTCGCCAATATAAGCTCAACATGTGGAAACCCAACTCTTGGCAGTGCCACCCAGCAAAGTTGAGTTGACTTCACTGCAGACACCACTGGCACTGTTATTCTAGATACCTCAGGGAGGACTACCGCCATGTATCCCTCTTGGTCGACAACAGCTCTGGCTGAACTGGTGTTTTGTCTGTTACTCAACAATTTGTTTATTTAGTGCTCTCCCTGACTCAGGTATTTCTCCTTTTTATTGTGCTATTAGTTACCGCAGGCATAATTGTACATTTTGGCAAATTTTTCCCAGTATTTCTACTTCTTATTTAAGGTTTATTGTTTCTTATCTTCTTGCCCTTCACCTGTACCTTGTCTGTCCTGACTGCTTTGTCCATTAATAAATGATAACAATGAGTTCCTTGAAAGTCCTGATTCTTTACAGAAGTATGCCAATGTGGGAAATAATGTTGTATTCATCAGTCAGTAGTGACATATATGCATAGTGTGGAGGCTAATTGATGTTTTACCTCTAGAAAAATCTGGAGTACTCACTTGTGTTTTCCATAGCTGCTCATATTATTTTTTCTTCTATAGGCTCTTATTGCTTTCCAGACATGCTGTGCCTTGTCTTTGCCAATTGTTGCCATCTGTCCTGATGACATTGTGATGGAGGTTGAATGTGTTGCTGAGCTTCTTAATAATGTCACAGTGTCATTTTGTGTTATCTCTGTTGCTCTGCTGCTGTTGTCTTCCTTCACTGTTTCTCTTTCACAACTCCTGTACTCAAGGCAGGCAAGAAAAAATGCCCTCTGGATTTAAGTTCTTCTGTTCTTTCCAACATATCTAATATCTCATCTGTTTTCTACAGCTGCTTTCTGTGTTCTGTATTTATTCCAATCATATTCTATACGGTAGAAAGTGCTGCTTGTAGGACAGATTTTTTTAATTTCCTCTTGGCATTCAGTAACACCCTATTAAGTGGCTGTGTTTACACTGCAGTTGTCAATGATCTTTTCCGGGTCCTCTGCTCATTAAGCAATAAATTCAACTTTCCTGGCTAGCAGTGTTTTGAACGTTTCATGTGGCAATATGGAGCCGGTCCCACAGGGAATGGTTTCCTCTTACCAGACTGCTCCCTCCACGTGCTATGCTCCCTGTTGGGTTTATCTAACTATGTCATCTCTATGAAGGATACTTGAAGCAAGCTGTTGCCTCTTTCTTAGTCACATGCAGGTTGCCAGGGAGCCTGGGGGACCCACCATCTGACATTCATAGTGCTCGGCTTCTATCCGAATATGTCTGAGAATCCCACTGAAGCGTGGGATGACAAGTTCCCTCTTTCCTTTTACAGAATTGCTTCTTGTCCACAACTAAGGTAATAAAATGTTTCTGCCGACCTAGTGTTGTGCTAACATTCAGATCAATTTCAATCATTAGAGAATTATTAAAATGGGCTTGAAATAATTTTTCAGGGGCACCTTATAAGTGACTTTGTTTTACATTGATCTTGGAGATCATGAAATCTGAAAATCCCTGGTGACTTAAGTCGGAAAGAAAGTACAGCAAGAGCAGCAATTGCTCAGGCTTTCCTTTTCTGCCTCTGTATTATGCTTCAACTTTGATCTAGGTAGACCACATCCAGGAGTGGGAGAAAATTAATTGTATAATCTTGCTCAGTTGTTAGCCTGCCTATTAAGATGGGTGCCAATTAATGCCAGCTGTAACAGTGGTTGGGAGATGTGGACCATTCAGSAGGAATTTGACAGAGTCACATTTCATTTCAAAAAAGTCACTGAGCAGACATCAGAATGGTAATAATGGAACTGGGAAAGATTCAAACTTGATTTGATAGAATAAGCACTACTAAGGGTAGTGAAGGTAAACCCTGGGTTAAAAATGATATCAGAGAGGTAACATGGAAACAAATATGGGGACAGAGAAACCTTAACATAAAAATCTTTAATTATCTTTATAAAAAAAAAAAAAGCTTGAAAAACAGAGCCTAACAAAGAAGAAGGTTTGGGTTTATAGTCATTGTTGATGTATGGTGGAAGGGCAAAAACCAAGAAGCTTATGGTAATTCCTGATCTCCCAGAGGTAGGACTGAAATCATGTAAATAGCAGAGTCCCATCATAAAAAGTACTATGTTTTTAGTATTGGTAGGAAAAAAAGCCCGAATCTCAAATACAGTGTTGAAGGTTGTACTGTATTGATAAGTTTATACTACCAAGTCTTATACTTTCTCCCCTCACTGCATTTGACTCTTGTTTCTTCTCATGTGACAGGTTGATTGTTGTCTTTTGCTCTCTACTTGGTTCTCCCCGTCTATTCCAGCTTAATTTTGACAGCTTGTTCTTCCTTCCTTCATTGTCTTCTACTCTCCACCCTCACCGACATTGACTTTCATACTGACATTCTTTCATGACCCTTTTAATGCCTTAGCTACCTATTTCTTGCTTCAGCTCCTCATTCAACTCTCAGCTTTGGTATAACTCTCCAGCTTGCCAAAGAATTCACATGATTCGGTCTTCAAGGGTTATTTTCTTTATGCCTCTGATCACAGACAAGAGGCTGTTCCAGAATCCCCCTGCACTGACTGTCTCCTGGTCTTTCATCAGCATGATTCTTCCTCCTTTCCACTCACGTAATGTCAGTCTGCCTTTCATGGTTTATGTTGCCATTAGTATGGATGTTTTCTCTTCTGCTTTCAACAAAACCTAAATGCAGATCAGTTAGTGTGCTATAGGTAGAATAAGTTAGCAAGCATGAATTATGAACTGCTCAAGAAATAGCAGCTGTTGAGCTTGTGTGCACAGCGAGGTTTGTCTGCTGCTGATCAATAAAAATCAGAGTCAGTAGCCATGCTACCAGAGAGACCATCTGTGGCTAGTGTGCCAGAAGCTTGCTGACCGGGATAGACACTGCTGGCTTGAAGGAGGATGGGGACAGTTTATATCAGTATAATCCCAAAATTAGGAATATGAGCACATGTTTAAATGCCTGTGATTACTAGCTGGCAAACTGTGGGCAAAATTACTGCCTGGCCTAGGTTTCAGGGAGGAAGGTCCTGGAAATCTGACAATAGAATATTGGGACTACTTTTTGCTATGCTGTTAGTGTGATAAAGTAACATGGATAACAAAATGAGGATTATTGGTAAGGAAATTTGGTAGAAGGGGACCAGATAGAAGAGGGACAGAACTTTTGTCTTCTCTTGTTTAAAAAAATAAAGATAGTAGTGATTTCACTTTCCCTCTGAGAGCAGGGAATTTGAAATGCAGCTGAAAGATTATCTTTGTGTTTTTCAAAATACTGCTGGGAGAATGGAAACTGGGTCACAATCAAAAGTTGCTCAATATCAGTCTTCCCCAAGAAGAAGGAGAACTGAAGCTGGCAGAGAACTGTCAGTCTGATGGTACTGAGCAGAAGGAAGAGAAATTTTCAAAGGGGCATGAAACAGCTGCTGGAGAAGTCAAGATGGAAAGGATGAAGGGAGGTTCCCATTAGCTTATGACTTCAGGAGGTCATTGGATTAATATGCCAACACAATAATGAAACTGAGACAGCGGGGTCATGCATCAAATCTCCTCAGGAGGTGTAAAGATTGCTATAAGTCAGAAAAGATTTCATCTTGTTCTAGGACAACACTTACTCATGTCACAAAGATTCAGGGTTGTATGAAATCAAACTCTGATGGTGCACAGGCTTCTTGCTGCTGTACCAATCAGAAAAGTTGGAATGACTTGTGTCCTGGTAGTTAGGGTGTCTTTACTGACTCTCCTTCTGGAATAACAAAGGAAAAAGTTTAGATTCAACAACAATAACCAAGTCATAGTGTTTGCAAACATTGATCTGGTCTTTYATCTGTTCACTGAATGAAATATGACATTTCAAATTGTACGAAGCAGCATTAGGTCTTCTATGTAGCAATATTGTGCAAGAACTTTTTTTTTGAGAAATAGGGTCACTTTAC
Organism: Apteryx rowi; assembly: GCF_003343035.1. Taxonomy (NCBI): domain Eukaryota; kingdom Metazoa; phylum Chordata; class Aves; order Apterygiformes; family Apterygidae; genus Apteryx; species Apteryx rowi. Next base: position 18,611 of record NW_020450932.1, on the reverse strand, counting down.
CCTTCTTTGCCTTTGTGTTTCTTAACTATTCTATATTATAGTTATCTATACTATTACATTGCCAAAACTCAGCACTGGCTTACTTGCAAGATATAAATCCTCTATGTTCATCTGGTAATGGTGTTGAAAAATTATATGAAACTGTGTCTGGTAAAAATCTAATGAAACTACAAATATGCTGTCTGCTGTCATCTTCTTAGCTAAACAAATCTACTTGTCCAACTCATTGAATCTCTAGCCTTCAGACCTGACAAACTTTTGGCCCTGCTAGCTTCACTCTGCAGACCATGTTCTACTGCAGTCTCCAGTTCTTTCTCCACAAAGTATCTGTCAGATTTTTTTCCAATGGAAGACTGATAAAACAAAATGCTACCCCCTCCATTCCTTTAAATTTCTTGCCTTGAAATTCTCAGCTTTTTCTCCTTGCCAGAGAAGTAGCAGTTTCTTGCCTTCAAAATTCCATTTGCCCYGGTGAAAAGCTCCTTTCCCTATCCTTGCTTCTGTCAAGTCTGCTTGCCCTTAACTCTTCTTGAGAAACTTGTGTTAACATCCCCTGTTTAAAACAATTCACCCATGATCTCCTTTCCCTTTCTAGTGATTACCCCACTTTGAATTTTACCCCTGCATATGCTGTGTTCAGTTTCTCCTCCCAAAACCCAGCATAGATCACTTCATTTTTGTTTCTGTCCCTTTAATTCAGCTGAAATTACTCTTGCCAAAATCTCAAATGCCCTCTTCTTAGCCAAAACTCATACTCACTACCCTGTTCTCATTCTCTCAATCCTGACAGCTGTCTTTGACATAATCAGCCATGCTCTTCTTAAAATCCCATCATCCTCTGGCTTCTGAGGTGTCAACATCTGTTGGCTTTTCCTGTGACATTTCTGATAATTTTGAGTCTTTCCTTTCATAGTTCCTTCTCACTGATTGATAGTTCCTTCTCCTTAATAACTCTGTCCTTTTTTTTCTATTCTCCTTTCCTGCTGTATTGCACTTGTGAGTAATATATGCAAAACCAATTCAACTTCTGTTTCTTTGCAGATGACTGAAAGACAGAGTTTGCTTCAGATTTCTCTCCTTTTGTAGCAACATAAACCCCAGCTATTAGAACTTGTCTTTGTGGATGTCTACAAGTCATTTTAAAGGTCAGCCTGAGTAAAATCAAATTCTAACTCTTTAACTATCCACATCGTTTTTTTTCTCAGTTTCTGTGGACATCATCCTGTCACTGATATAATTTAGAATTGTCTCTTACTTAGAGACATTCTTTCATCCAGGTTATGGCTAGGTCTTGCAGATACTTTCCTGGAACATCTTTAAGATATGTTCTTTCCTGTTGTTCCATAATGCTAAAATTATCATCCAGACTCTTTTCTTTACATCTCAATGATCAATTAATTGCCATGTCTTTTTCTCCTCCCTTCACAGATACAATTTTGGCCCTCTAATATCTATCCTCCCTTTGCTGCTACATTTTCATAGATTGTTCGTTTGAGTATGTCAAGCTCACTGTGTATCCATTCAGTGGTTCCCCTATTTTTTCTGTTGAATCAGTCACTGTCTGGATCTTCAAAACCCTTCCCAGCTTTTCCCTACTCTATTATTTGCTGGTGAGATGTTGATTCCTGACCTCAGTTAGCACTTGATGTCAATTTCTGTTATGCCCCTGTTTGTTTTTTCCTAAGGACTTCTTTGTACATGGAGAAATATCCATAATCATCCACAGTGCTATTTCCTTAGCCTCCTCCAAAATTTCTCTGTAAAACGTTTCATAGGGTCCACAGTAATATATACAATAAATAATAACCATATTAATGATCCTATTGAGCTCAAAACAGAGAGCTCATATAGGCAACTTGACATATTCATCCTTCTTATGAAGCACTTGGAGAATTACTCAGTACTTTCATTTGCTCATAAATATGTTAGACAAATGTTTTAATGGAATACATATTAATGAAGCATTTTGTTGTTGCTTTAAAGCATTTATTTTGTGTTGGATAATATGGTAGTAAAATGCTTCTGTTGATTTGATTCTAACAAATAAGCAAGTTAAGTCAAGAAGCAAATTAGGTGGGAAAGCCACAGGATTACTCAAACCACAATCTAGTTAAGCTCATCAGCCTAAGAAACCCTATAGTCAGAAATGAATAATTTACTGTATTTGAATGTGGCCCAGAGTTTGCTTATGTATATTTCACTAGAGTCACAGACAAAGTCCTTAGAATAATAATAATAATAATAATAATAAAAAAAAACAAGCTAGAGAGAGAGAAACCAAAGAAGGAAACAGAAATAGTAAACAGTAAAAGAAAGGAAAACAACTAATCTTAAACACACAAGAAGAAAGAGAAATATTATTTCCACTGAAGTAGCCTGACAATTTGTTCAGTTTGATACAGCAGGTACTGTGCTAATTTAAATGCATTAATGAAATGCCCCAAGTGGCTGATGCAATGTTGTGGTTAATTTAACGTAGTGTGAGGTCTTCTCAATTGCACGAACATATTACATTTGCACAAGTCATATTCTGTGTCATTCTATATTGGAACCACAGGGGTGGCTTTTATCAAACTGGAAATGGAAATGTGAGCAAAACACATCTATTTTACTAGCTAGCAGAGTATATGTTCCCAGAAACATAGCATTCATCTGTCTTTCTTGTACTCTCACTGTGTCTGATATCAATTTGGGTAGATAAATAGTTATCTTAAAGTGTTTTTTCATAGTCCCAGATGTGTGAATTTTTAATTAGCTCTAATAATTGCCTTTTCTTGATTGTTTCTATGAACCATGATGTACAGCATCTAGTCTTTATAAATCACATCTAAAGTGAAAATTTCAAAATCCACTAATTATAATGGGTTATATTTATTACAAGCTGAACTGGAGTTTTCTTGCTACAGGCAGAAGTGCACCTTGGATAAAAAGCTAGTCACACAGCGACTGTCACATCTAATGTCAAAAGATAAGAAATATTAGGGCTGGAGACCTTTCGTAATGATTTGTCTTAGTACGATCTGTAGCAGCATGGTTAGCATCACAAATCATACTAATATGGGTATGATTTCCTCAAGGAAAAAATGGGTGTGTTCCCAAGAAAAATAGAAAAATAGTTCTGTCTTTCTGCTTTGGCCTTTAACCTTCTCTCTTCCAGCAATGCTCAATCGAATACTCATCCTCCCTCCTCCGCTCCAGGCACRTGGACTGCTGCGAGACTGCTGAAGAATACACCTTTACAGCACAGAGAGGCCCAAAAATGTGTTGCAGGGACACCATGGGTCCAGAGAATTGTTTTTAAGGTGAAGTTGCTGAGGAAAAGAAGGTTAGTAAATATATAGGGTTATGATGAACCATGTTTTAGTTGGATTCCAAATGCTTCATGGCTTTCCTTGGAGCAATGCATGTTCGTTGAAAGGGACAGGAATCTTTAGACCTATGTTACATCCTGTAGACGCTTACATAGATGTACACAGAGAACTAAAATTTTGACAGTTCCCATGAACTGCGATAAAATGCCATGAAAGTTGATGCTGACAATGCAGTGGTGAATGGAATGGGGGTAAGGAGGAAACAGTGCTCAGAAGAGCTTTGTGTTGGACCCAATGCGCCTAATCTGTGTACCTAAAATGTAGGCAGTCTCCCGATAGTAAGTGCCTGTGTACTCTACTTGGTCAACAAAGGGAGAAATAGATCTTGTCCATCTATGTGCCCATTGTTTAGTGGCTTTCAAGGGAGATTACATCCCTTCATTGGCTACAGGGGGAACTGAGGATCTCACTTCATAACATATCTAAAATAATGGTAGAAGTTAGGTGCCTTGTACTGCTTTCATCTACCAGATAACCTGGTTACAGCAGTCAGTGTCAAATCCTAAATCTGCCCGTGTCAGTGGCAAAAATATGTTTGTGGTGATATTTCAGTGTCTCTTTATACTGTAATAACTACATGCATCATAAAAAGGGACATACCAGACACAACTTTCATAGCTCTGGCAGTGTGCCAGTTGATGTCTTACTGATCTTTTTGGAGTTAAGTCTAAGGGCAATCATGCTAACTTTTTGTCTTTCAGATGCCTTTGATATCTTGCGTCTCTTTAATTCTTGTAAGTTCAAAATTTATAGCTTCATCTAGTCTCATTCTATTGCTTGTCACTTTATACCAGGGAAAAAATGGGGAGTTATACTGGTGCCATATGTGCAACTCAAGTTTCTCATGATGCCAATGCAGGAATTTGGTTTGATGAATTGTGGTTGCAAGGCTATGACCACTCTACTTACAGGAGGAAAGAGTAATACATATGGATATTACTCTCTGCTAGTCGTCAGCACAGGAAAATTGAAGGTCCTGTATAGGCTTATGTGAATTAGTTTGCTCTCCACCCTGAAAAAATTATGTTCCAAACCTCAGTTAAATGAAATAAAAGCAATGTAGTCTTGAAGAAAGCTCTGAGCCGGTCCTCAAGGATTTAGAGATTGCTTATGTTTTCTGTGAGCTCAGATTGTTAGCAGATACTATTATGTAATAATCGATGGTTCCATTCTCTACAAGAGAATGGAAAAGGACAGATTGCCCCCCCCAAAAAAAAACAAAACAAAAACAGAAAGAAGTCAATTTATGGGCTTTTGAGGTAAATATGTTTATTAATATAGGAGCCGCTGGTTCCAGCAGGTCTCAGGAAGTGATTTAGGTTTTCTTCTTTATTTGATGGACATTAGACAATTATGTTAACAATGTGCCTAACTGTGTACCACACCCTACTGGATTCAGTGTTTCTTGAATGTAACAGGAAATGTTCAGTCTGTAAAGCCGGGCAGGAACAGAGTTTTTGACTATGTGCTTCTGGAAATGATAGTTTTTGCAATTGCAAGTTTCAAACCAAAAGCTTTTCTGCAGATTTAACACAGATCAGGAAACTGATATTGTGCATTTGCTAATGACACATACGCACACAACTTGGCCAAAATGCAGGTTGCAAAAACAGATGCTTAAGTTTGTTAGTGGGTTGTATGCAACGGCATACTGGGTGTGACCTGGGTTTACATGTGGTTTTAATATATGAGTCTGTATAAACTGATTCCAATGAATGCACATCATGTGGAAGATAATGCTTTAGTGCTTTAATTGAAGAAATGTGGGTTTTTTGAGTTAAAAAGAATAAAATATCGCTCTTCATCACTCTACTTTGTTTATCTGACATCTATTTCAGTTTGTTTAATGAGAAAAGAGAGACAGGTCAATTGTCCTTCATATACTGAAGATTCTTTTACAGATTCAATTTCTTATTAGTTTGAAACAGAAGTTACTTTTATCACCAAAATTTTTATGTGGCTGAACAAGCCGGCCTTTATAAAATGGACATGACCTTTTAGGGCTTTTAATGATAATTGACTCTAAATTAGCCCATTCTTTTTAAAAGAACCCTGAACATGTGATGAATTTTCTTTTTTCCAAAAAAGAAAATTCCATTCTGCTTAGTGTGATTCTGAATGTTAAGTAATTCAGATCAGTTATTCACTGCTAACTGTAAGCTTGTGGGACAGGAAACAATCTGTGTTTTTTACAGTGCCTATGTATGTGAATGAATCCTCTCGGCATAACTGCAATACTAGTAATAATATAAGGAAGTGATAATACTGTGAACCATTCCCATGTCATCAAAACGTGTTTAAAGCATCTTGAAGCTGTGTGCAGAAGGCAGTTTCTGCACTGGACATAGCACTGCTGTAGAAAAAGGCAGTCRGGAGACCTAGCTTGACAGATGATCCTGCTTTGGAATAGATCCTTTTCTGCTCTGATTTTTTTCTTCTCTTTTCTCTGTCTGTTTAGCTCTTTATCCATGGTTGTTTTCAGGGGGTCTAGTACAATGGCATCCAATTTTTGTTGAAGTTTCTTGGTCATAATAAAGTAATCATTACCAAGGGGAGGAGAAGGATTGTGTGTGACATCATACAATATTCACAAAATACGGTCAGACCACTATTGAGTGTCAGGCCTGTTCAGGCTGTCCAGATACTACATAGTGGGCTTGCAATTTCCATGTCATGTTCTCTGCTAATCTGTAAGTAAAATACTGTGATCTTCCTTGTACAAATTGACTGTGTTTTCCTTTGTAGAAAGATGACTACTCATATGGTCTTGCAATTGCCATGTCATGAAGTTGTGCCTGAAGATGTGTGACGTGAACGCATTTGAGCAGTACAAAAGAAAAGTTAATAAGAAAATGAGAGAAAGAAAGATATTACCTGGAAGGATTTCAGCTCTTTTGTAGGAAGGTCCAGTGAACAAATGCTCACTTAAATGAGACAAATCTATCAGTATGAATTAAAACAGAATTACTAAAGAATATAGCTGTTATGTTCTGTAGGACTTTAGAAATGGAGACTATAAAGTTTTCTTATTTTACCCTACATTTATAGGACATGTCAGTTAATCAGTAACTAATACACACGCTAAATGACGAACTTCATTTTTGTCTTAATTTGCAGGAAAAATAGAAAAGGTTGTTTGGGAAAAAAATTATATATATATATATATATATATATTATGATGCCTATAATCAGCCATGCATCCTTTTGGCAGTCACAATGAAAAAAACTTGGAGGCTGCAAACTCTCAGGGACCTAAAAATACACTGAGTAAAATACAGAAACATCTAAAGAGTTTGTCTTGAACCATATGCATTATTTTTATTATAGCTTACAATATCTCCAAATTAGGATCATGCCCCAGTCGTGCTAGATACCATACAAAAATGCAGGAAAACAAGTCCCTTACAAAAGGTAGCTTAATGATAAGAGTTTTATAACCCTTTCACACTGTTCCCCACTGTCTTTCAACTGTAGCTTCCACGAAGAGCCATTTTACTTAAGCTGTGTTTTATGATAAGTGTCTGATATTGTGGAACAAGGTTGGATGTTGCCACTTTTGCTGTGTCTCTACTAGGAAACTAAGCAGGGCCAGGGCTGATGTTCATGCTGCTAATCTCTGCAGCCTCGGTCAGATTGCCTACTGACGATGATCCCTGGTCCATGCTGTGCCCCAAACCGTGGCTGGGAATTGCCTAATGKGGGGGTGCCAGTTAGGCATGGGCCAAAATTGTTCCAGGGATGTGGCAGCACTTTGAAAATACGGATAACAGTTTGTGTCTGTGGTTCTGTTTAATTTACTGTTATGGATGTGACAAAGTGTCGGAAGTATCTCCCTGCTCTGAGCCCGCTCCTGCACCACATTGGTGGGAGCATGAATCATGCTGTGTGGTGTTTGCAGCCTTACACCTTACCTCCTCCCCCATCCTCCCTTCAGGAAGTCTGCTTGTGATAGAAAAATATTGATGATAGATTCAGGAAGGAGTTATGTCTCTGCTAGTGAAACCCTGGGTATGAACTTGGGAGATCAGAATTGCCAAAGAAGAACATGTAGACAAGTGGACACAAGGGTTTAACGGCTTGACGTTACCTGTATGTCATGGATGTTGAATTATATTTGTATTGTGCTTACCAAGAGTGCTTCCCAGCTCCCAAGGCTGGAGTCATGCTTCCTCTGCACTGTGGTTTTGTACCAGATGAGACCTTTGCACAGGCCCTATTCCCCTGCTACCCTCCCCCCCAACTTGGGGCTCTAGGGAGAGCAAATTTGACAGAAAGAAGTCATGTTGACCTCTAACTATGATCTAACTCATGATCTAAACAATCAGGATGTGAAGGCTGCATGTCACATTGTGGGGTCCCCATAGTAAAGTCAAGGCCTTACAAGCATGGCATCCAGAGATAATTATCCTCCAGTTACAGTGTGCCAGTGGTAATGTGTTAATCTGACATTATTAATGAAATGTGTCAAATTAAAGGTTGAGAGGAAGCGGATGTTGTCAGTGAACCAAGTTTTCAGCTCTCAGATTATTTCTAAATGGTTCTGAACATTGCTAGAGGCAATCTATGTACTTGCTTAAAAATAATTATATTTTTAAAATATTGAACATCCTGTAGTGCCTTTGTCAACAGTAACTGAAGAGATGAACCAAAAACATGCCTATATTCCCCTTGAGTCAATCTAAACCAAATTTTATATATGGAAGCCCTAATTAAGCTTAACATAGCTCCAGACTGTTAAAGGCAGAGTTCCAGAAAATGTTACTAATTTGTTTCCATGTTTTGTACAGACTATTGTTATGGAGAAGTAGGACTGTGATTTCAAGTGACTTAAGTTCTCATATGAAACTTCTCTTAATATTAATCTATTTCTATCCTCCTACTTCACTAGCATAATTTAATCAATAATCCATGAGTATTCCTTGTGATATATCTTTTTCTCAATATATTTTTATTTTTCCTATTGCTAGAATGTAGCAAATCTAATGAGGTACCTTAGGTGCAAAAGCAGAAATATTCCCATTAAAAAAAAATAATAACAGGCCGTAAAAGTGGTTTAGAAATACACTGTGAACTGGATTAGTGTGCTTTCCCACTTCCGTATCATTCTGTGAAGGTATCTAGAAAACACTAAATAGTTCTCTGAAAAAATTCTCACTGTTTTGATGTGTAAGTTATTCATGATATGATCATTTGCATTATTTTATGTGTATGATTCATGGTGGTTCATTTCATTTGCATGGTATTGTTTTTTGATTTGGGAATTAGCTTTTGCAAATAGATGATTTGATAGGATAGGATCATGAATATTGTGCTTTCAGTTTAAGTTCTGTGTGCCAGAGACTGTCTTTTCTGTTTTGCTAGTCTTTCCCTTTGTCAAAACATCCCTGGTACTGCTATAATTAAAAAGCCCTAATATAGAGCTGTATGTTTGATGACTAAACCATCATCTTTAATTTAGGCAGCTGGTGATGGGTCAACTGAATCACTCTCCAAGCTCTATTGTCAATAATATGATTAGGTTCTCTAAACATAGGTCCCTAGTAGCAGTTGGGATGCCCTGTTTCATCTGACCTTTGCACTTGAGGTTGTTGGATATGCTATAGGGTCTATGGAATATCCTTGTTCTTCTGGAGTCTTAGCTGGATGTCAAACAGGATTCATGGGAGCCTTTAAAATGGCATTGGTTGTCTCTGCCTAGCTGACTTAGTCAGTCCCTAGGCTTCCACTGATTTTACAGGGAATTCAGACATCTACATGAGGATGTAAGTTTAGACCTTTATTCTCAAACTGAATCTTCCTTTCTCTTTTTCCCCACCCACACTCCTGTGAGCCAGGAGGAATACACAGATGCTGTCTGAGCATGCAGGGATGGGAACAGGAAAGCCAAAGTCCATCTGGAGTTGAATCTGGTGAAGGATGTGAAAGGCAACAAAAAAAGTCTTCTGCAGGTATATCAGCAGAAAAAGGAAGACACGGAAAAATGTGGGCTGAGGTCTTTACTGGTAAGACCGGTCTTCAGGAATCCCAAGCCCTGGAAACCAGTGGGAAAGTCCAGAGCAAGGAAGACTTGCCCTCAGTGGAGGAAAATCAGGTTAGGGAACATTTAAACAAACTGGATATACATGAGTCCATGGAACCTGATGGGATACTCCCAGGGGTGCACCCATAGGTGCTGAAGGAGCTAGCTGATATCATTGCAAGGCCACTCTTGATTATCCTTGATAGGTCATGGTGATTGAGGGAGGTTCTTGAGAACTGGAAGAAAGTGAACCTTGCTCCTCACTGGAGGCCAGTAACTAGTGGTGTACTAGTGGTGGGTCAATACTGGGGCCTATACTGCTTAACATCTTCATTATTGACCTGGACGGTGGGGCAGAGTGCACCCTTACCCAGTCTGCAGATGATACAAAACTGGGAGGAGCAGTTGATACACCAGATAGTTGTGGTGCCATCCAGAGGAACCTCGACAGGCTGGAGAAATGGGCCAACAGGACAGTCATGAAGTTCAGTGAAGGGAAATGCAAAGCCTTGCACCTGGAGAGGAATAACTTCATGCACCAGTACAGGCTGGGGGCCAACTGGCTGGAGAACAGCTCCACAGAAAAGGCCCTTGTGGTCCTGGTGGACAAGTTGACCATGAGGGTCRCCAATATGCCCTTGCAGCAAAGAAGGCCAACAGCCTCTTTGCCTGCATTAGGCACAGCATAGCCAGCAGGTCGAGGGACGTGATCCTTCCCCTCTACTCAGCACTGGTGAGGCCACGTCTGGAGTGCTGTGTCCAGTGCTGGGCTCCCCAGTACAAGAGAGACATGGACATACTGGAACCAGTCCAGTGAAGGTCTATGATGATGATGAAGGGATTGAAGCATCTGTCATATAAGTAGAGGCGTAGAGAGCTGGGATTATTTATCCTGGAGAAGAAAAGGCTCAGGGAGATCTTATCAATGTGTATAAATATCCAATGGGAGGCTGTAAAGCAGCATAGCCAGCTTCTTCTCAGTGGTATCCAGTGAAAGGACAAGAGGCAACAGGATCAAACTGAAGACAGGGAATTCCATTTAAACCTAGGAAAAAACTTTTTTACTGTAAGCATGATCAAACACTGGAACAGGTCACCATGGCAGTTTATGGAGTCTCCATCCTTATGAGGTATTCAAAACTCAAATGGACAATGTCCTGAGAAACCTGTTCTAGCTGACCCTGCTTTGAGCGGGGGATGTGGACTAGGTGATTTGCAGAGATCCCTTACAACCTCAGTGATTCTGTGATTCTGCATAACTGATTTAGGTGAGAATCCCACCAGTCAAGGATGGGATCTCTTCCTTCTTGTGATATTGATGCTTTATCCCTGAAATAAAATACTGTACATCTTGCAGTTCTCATATAGTTTCTATAATCCTACTGAAGGGCCTGAGATTGCCAGTTTAAAATTTACCTCTTTAGGACTCTATGATAGACACAGCACATGCACATAGAGAGGCTATGTCTATGCTAGCAAATTAATGGGCTGTTCTTTGGCACTGTGGCAAACTGGAATGAAATAATTGGCATCCGCACTGCTCAGCTCTCCTACCTTCCAAAGCAAGATGGCCCCAACCCAAATGCCTACTGGAGTAGTCCTTGGCCAGTGCTGTCTCCTGCACCATGCCCAGGAACTGTCTGGGATATGGCTTGTTGGCCTGGGCTAGAAGAGTGCTGGGGATCATTTTGACAATTTAACAGTGTAAGTGCCAGTGCTTGGGAATGTTTCCCAGCACTGTATAATTTGTAAGTATAGATCTGGCCATACAGTCCTGTGGTGTGTTTTTAAACATTGTTTTTCTTTACTTGATAAAGGATAAAATTGTATGGATTTAGTTAAAAAAAAAAACAACAAACAAAAAAACCCCTATGCTCATTTCCTTGCTACAGGCCAACTTTTTCATAGTCTGGATCATGCTTTGGGTTTATGCTGGAGTCTTCTTGGAGGCCAGGATCCTTTCCCTACATGAGTTTTCTCCAGAATCACGGAGGCTTTTCTCTCTGAACCAAGACAGTTTGTCTTGAATTTGTCTGGCCCATCACTGAAATCATGCTCCCTTGCCCCGCAATGAATGACTGAATTCCCCTCTCTTTCTGTCTTCTGCCTGGAAACTTCCTGTATGGATCCATTTTATATGTGTCCCTGCTGATGCCATGGCTTCTTTGTTTTGCCTCTGGTAATACTTCACTCTCAGAGTTCTTTTCTTGTCAATGAACCAGTTTCCTGATTTAGGCTTTCTCCTTTGCATACTAACTATCTAATGAATATAGCCATTAATTGCCTTCCATTGTACTCAGTCTGGTGTATTTTTTCTAGAACAGCAGTTCTCAATCTTTTTTAATCCAGGGAGAATGTAACCTTTTTTAAGAAAATAAAAAGATGTCTGAACCTTTTCAAAAAATGTACATGGATCATCTTATGCAGTAATACCATAAAAGTTTTTGTTTGCAACCAAAAAACAATTAAGCTAAAATGAACATCTATTCATTACTTATGTTTTCTTCCATTTTTTTGCTTGTCTGGATGAAACTTTGTTTGTAAGTTTTTTCCAACCCTTATTCCTTCCCGAAATTCACAGATTCCCCTCAAATTCACAATTATTTTGTGAACTACCTTCTGGTGTCTTGTGAAAAACCACTGACCAAAGACTGGAGAAAACTTTGTTAGAATAGTTGGGATTAAAATGAAGAATTCCACGTGTGAAAGAGGTGTTGAGCTCTGTAACACTGACCAGAATGCTGTACATGAGCACAGAACTGGATGACTAAAGATATTTTGGGGTTCCAAGGTGCAAATAAGTACCTATGGGACTGTTTAAAAAGAAGAAAAAACAGAAAAGGAAAAGATGAAGATGACGAAGACAAAGACATAGAAAAAAGAGAAAAAGAAAAGTAAAACAGAAAAAGAAGGGAGAGTTCACAATAAACAACAATATTTCTTTACCAGGTTGTCTAAAGAGGATCTGTACTTTCTGTGTGTGTATCTCCCTATACGTAATGCATTTGTATGGACAGGCAAATATTTACATGCAGAACTGAAAAAGTGGTGAGTGCAGACTTGGTGTTTCAGGCAGTTTTTCAAAAATTTGATTCGTCATGGTTACCAACAGTAGCTTTGAACAAATTTTACTTCCTCCAGATTCTAGATTAAATTTTCCTTGAAAAAATTTTGTTTGTGAATACCTGTTTGCATTATGGCCACTGCTGGGTGTAACCATATTTATGGCCTTTGTGGCAATGTGGATGTTCTAGGCAAAGTATTTAAAGCACCTAAAGATTTAAAAGGCTCTCACTTTTTCTCCTTAGTTTTATGTTAGCTCAAAAGTTTCTATTTGTGTTTCTCTCATCCTTTAATTTCCAAGCTCTTTTTCTAGGGATCAAATTTTGCTGGTTTGTGTACAACTTTGGGATCACTAAGCTTGAGGCTGAAAACCTTTAGAATTTCCTTAATGTGTAAAACATAGGATGTTGCATTCCAGTCTTAAGCTTGATACTCTTGGGAGGTGAGAGTCCTCACCTACTCCCGGTCTGCCGAAAATATGTGATTTTTGTGTGATTCGTGGGGATGAAGTTTGGGAACTCAGCAGATTTTCTGAGATGTAGGATGTGGGAGATGAGATGCTATTGTTTAATAGCTGTGGATAGTCCTATGTGATATTGCTTCAAGTGTGTTCACTGACCTGGTCAGAGAGGTGAAGTTACTGAGTAACCGTGGTGTGAATAAGTACAGGAAGCCAGCAGATCAAAGAGCTAACTACTGCTTAAAAAGCTCTTCTCAGGAGAGTGAGGGGTGGGAAATGGGGTCAGTCCTTAGATGTTTATCCTGTTGAGAACAGACAGTGATGGAAGAGGAGGGGATCCTCTGGTGAAGAAAACCTAATTTTTTTTCTTGTAGGGTCTGCTCAGCATGCCTCTTTATTCTCCACTCAAGTTAAAACTTGTGTTGTGCCACCAGTGTCGTCAGGCCTTATATGCCTAATCTATTTTCAGTTTTGATATTGTTTATTTTGGTACCAGCAACCTTGGTGTCAATTCCTGAAGTAAATAACTGCCTAAATGTGTGCTCCCCACAGAGGAGCTTCTCTACAAAGCGCTGTGGTTATGCATGAAGACAGAACAGTCTTTCCCCTTTCTAGGTTCACATATCCTCAGACTTGTACTCTCTTTTCTCTATGTACTCCCTACATAATGATGAAAAGGTCCAAGAAAAGGATCATGGTGTAAAGTCAGAGAATCTGTCAGTAAACCCCCAGTATAGCTGCACAAAATGATCAGCGGCTGTAACCCAATTAAATGCAGCAATTTAACAGTACACTACTGCTCACCAGAGGGTATGTACTGATATACTCTGAGTACTCAGCCAAACCGTTTTGTACCAACTCTTGCAAACTTCTCCTTAGGAATCTTTAACATTTGGCTAGAGCTGCTCAAACACAAAGGGAAGATGAGAGGGAAGAGAAAAAGCACAGGAGCATAGCGCAGGGAGAGCCAATTAGTAAGGAAATCCACTCTGTCTCTTGAACATAAAGTAATAGCTTCACAGGTGTGCATAGGAAAAGTTGCAGTTACAACATAACTAGAAGGTTAACTATTTAAAAGGTCATCTCAAGGAACATTCATATTAGTGTAGCCTTTCTTCTTCATTTCGAAGCTCCTGCTGCTCGTTTATGAGGCCAAAGTGAGGAATCAAGCTAGTCCTCATTTAATGTAATCATTTTAATAGCTAAGCCATTTCTACATTTCTTTGCTTTTATAGATAGCATGGCTCCAGTCTGTGCTGATCTGAATGCTCTTTTGCTTACTGGTATGTGTGTGCTGTAAAAGTCACCATTTAGCTATCAATGAGTAGGGTGAAGAAAAAACTTGCCCAAAGAACTCTATTCTTTGGTGGTTCTACATTTGCTGAGGTTCTACATTTTCCAACAGAGCATTCAGTATTAGTCATACTAGGTAACATTTTTAATCTGAGAAACAGTTCTTGAAGCAAAATTTTTTGATTAAGTGAAGGAAAAGAAGAAAAGCATCATTCATTAATCTTCTTTTATAACTGAAACTCCACATTTTACCCGGGATTATATACTGTGATTTTTGCCCTACTTGTCAGCCAGACTATTAATCTTAGGAAGGCCCAGCATGAAATTTGAAAAGCAGGATACCTACGTTTCCCAGTCAGTACTGGTGAAGAAGACCATTTGAAGCCATCTATCTGCTTGCCACATGTCTCCTGCTAGAATCACCCACTGGTGGCCATCTTGCAAACAATAACATAGGACTCAGAGGGTCATATAATAGTTGTGCAAATTACAAATGTCTTCAAAAGAAGACAGATCATATTCTTCTGGGCTTACCGTCCCTTAGCATATACTGTCTAGGATTGCAATTCTCTGCAAAGAGAAATCTTTTCTCTGTTGTTATGTGGCCATATACCATCTAATAAGGAAAGATGTAAGAAAAGAGCCCAGATCACTGCAGATCTCTGTTGCTTCATTCTGACTGTCTGAGAGAGAGGCAAACTAGTAACATCTTAAAACTTTTCAGAGCCTTTGACTGCATCAATGGTGCTTGGTTGCAGCTTAATTAAAAACACCCTCTATGGCATTCTGAACACCACTTGGACTAGCAGCCACAGTCAAAGGTCTGAGGAGGTGAAACACCAGCAGATAGAGACTTTTCTCCTAAATTTTGTTAGTTGAGAGCAGCCTTGTTCTAGAATCACTCATTTCTGTAAATAAATCACATAACACTCACTTCACAATAAACTGGTATTTACCAGCCTGAGGTTATCAACACTATGGTTTTTCCTGCTTTTTTTATCTACATATGGTAAAGCCGCAGTATAAATTTTATTTTATCCTTTACAGACCTCTGTTTCAGTTCATTTTAAGTGACTAATTTGCCTAAATAGCTTTCAGTTTGCCTTGGAACTTTTTCAGCTGAATATGGTAAGAGAATAAAAGAATGTATACGATCTATTTAAATAATTGCCCCTTAACATCTCTAAAACTATGCAGAATATTTTTCTAAGCAGCAATAATGCCCAGTACTCATTTTCTGCCTATTTTTGTCCTTTGTCCTCATTTCTGTAACTGAGCCCACTGTCATCTGGTAGAAATATTTACCAGTTGGATCTGAATTGGCCTGGTAACAGTGAGAACACATCTGGAGTCTAGACTCAGCGGCTCTATGGGCAGGGTCATATCTCTGCGCTCCATCAGCCCCAGCGCCTATTTCTGTTTACATAGGTGGTGCGCGGCATCATCTGTTTGAGCTGTCAGACGCCGCCAGCCGCCAGCCCCCCGCTCCCCCAGCCTGCCAGCCCTGGGGGACGCCCCCTCCCCGTCCCCCTGACCTGCTGCCGCCCCACCACTATCAGCTGGAGATGGGAAGCGGGGGACCGCTGCGCACGCCGCGGGGAGGAGGGGAGGCAGACCCCCCAGACCCGCGTGTTGCAGCACTATCCGCCCAGCAAAGCTTCGCTTTGGTACCGTCAGACTTGGTTTAACCGGGTACATTTGCCTGACAGAGCAGGAGCTGAGTGCAGGATAATCTCTCTGTACATGGGGAATCGTGCCCTGAATCCTTTAAAAACTCTGTTGTTTTGTGGTTTGTTTTTTTTTTCCTAATTAAAACTGTATGTTTAAATCTCTTGGACTTGCACATGAGAGAGTGTATGAAAGTATTTTTCTGAATACTGCTTTTAATCTCAAGGAAGGGACTAAAATAAGCTTATAAATTGTATCATGATGCAAAATACAGTCATAAGAGGCTGCTCTGACAAGAATTTTTGTCTCATAACAGCCTGGAGATACCTGAATCTCTGTAATGTGTGAGACGGTTTCTTTGTATACGTGCATGTACATAGATGAGTTGTAATGCTTTGGGATAAAAAGCATTATACAAGAACACCTCGTTATTGCCTCTTTAAAACAGCCTGATGGGGTTTTCTTTTCATGGCTCTTGTCAAAAGGGACCAGTCCCAGAGAGCAGGAACTTTTTTGTGAGATTGATTGTACGTACAAAGAGCACAAGTTAGTGTGATGCCCACCTCTTAAGTCAGCTAAGGAGTTGCACAATGTACTGCCAGGGCTAAAATCATGAGGTGGCATGTACAGCTTGAGCTAATTGCCCAGGCCACTGGTGAGGGGGAGGCAAAACATTATGTCTTCTGTGGACTGGCACAGTATAGCACTTACAACACACCCTTAACAATGAGTTATAGTATATTGCTGTTGCTCTTAAAATGACAAGCAAATATTTGTAAGTTCAAAATGGTGACATATTTGTGTTTCATTTCACAATGTGGAAGCAAGTCCTATTAATGCTAAGAGGAGTTCTGATCACAGAGGAAAATATTAGACCAATTTATACAATCACACGTTATCAGTAAACATCATCTATTCTGTGTGTATATTTGGAGCTAATCTGCTTGAATGGGAACAAACACAATTTTATTGAAGGGGAGGAGTGTGATAGACAGTCTTCTGGTTTTTACATCATCAACAAAATGGAAAACTAGGTTTTAATTGCTGGGATAAATTCTGTCATCATTACTGAGATTTGTACGATCTTGAATGTAATGGAATTGCATAAGAGTTAATGAGTTAAAAGAGGGCTTGCAAAATATTCTGCTATTGGTGATGTGGCATAAATCAAAAATAATTCAGCTTGACTCTCAGTCTGCAGAGGAGTTGGCAGAGCAGGCAATGTTTGTATTTTTTCAAAGATACATTTTTTCTTGTAAACTCTGAGTAAAATTTTGAAATGTGAGTAGTGTTGGCTCCAGTTGGCACATGTTGGAGACAGTGTTAATACATCTTTTAACTTTAATTGGAGCACAGCTTAGCTAACACTAAGTATTTTTGAAAATGCCATAACATCACTTTAAAACAACCACTTTTCAAAATGTATTATTTTCAAGAAAATGACTCTGTTTTCAAAGCTGAGGACCAAAAATGATCAGGTCTACAAAAGACTTTTCCTTTCAAACATTGATTTGTAGCCACCAACAGAACAAAGCTAGTTAGAGCCTCTGCAAAAGAGAAAATTTAATTCAGATCATATATCACAGCTCTTGGATATAATATTTTCATGAATAAAAATGATAAAAATCACTCCCATTATGATACAAGAGATTAGTTTGCAAAAATATAATATCCACTAATTACTTGAGCATGTTTTTATCCTACATCATATCATCATAATATTTCCACCAATTTCCATGATTATTCTACTTGGGTGCATTAAGGATGCTCTCAAAAATTACAGAAAATAAAAGTAGAGTAGTTTTAGAATGTATTTTTTAAAATTTATACACATATAACTTTACTTGATATATGATATAATGTATAGCTAACAGAAGGACTAAGCTTCAGTTCACAAAACTTGTCTGTGATAGGCATCTCAAATTATTATTAAATACTAAGAAAGACTCATTCCCAAAGAGAATTTTAATATTGCTAAAAGTATTGCCAGAAGAGGATAGAAAAACTTTGGTTGTCACCCGAAAACAAGGAGGGGTACATTTGTATCTGATCTTTTAACTGGGTTATCTRTGTTCATCTGGTCACTGCAGATTTTATTAATAGCATCACTAGTAAAGCATGATTAACAATGGCATCTGACCAGGAGTGCACTGTGGGTGTAGAGCTATCAGTCCACTCATTCTCATCTTCCTCTTCTATTTATTCCTATTGCTGGCAGTAAGTATGAAAAGTTCTCAGGATCAAAGCCAGCTCTTTCATTTTTGAATTCCTCTAGGACTTATGTCCTCCCTGCTTTCCTAGAAGTTACAAATAACATTAAATTTACTTTTTTTTTTAAAACCACTAACTTTGGAATATTTACTTTTCCTTCCCCTTGTCCTATGATAGACAAATTCAGAGAACTAAGAGACATTCTGTAATTTCTGGACAACACATTGAACAGAGGTAGTAGAAGACCATATTATATGCAGCATCTCTCAGAATCTTCTTGGGGGACAGGCCTAGAGCGCAGCTCCCAGAGCGCAGCGAACAGACGCAGCAGTTTGCGCAGCAGTGGTTGGGCTCTGACTAGAACTTGAGGATCTTGTGGAAGTTGTGGGCTTTCTGAGGACCCCCGAGGACCTAGAAGGTGATCGCTGTGAACAGGAAAGGGGAAGCTAGGCAAGGACAACTGCAGGAGGCCTTGACTTCTCCTGGGAAAAGCTCGTGGGAAAAGCTCCAGCTAGGAGTGGCTGCT
>NW_020450931.1:491082-493821 GCF_003343035.1 Apteryx rowi | reverse complement strand
GCTCAGCACCAGGGCTGCTGGGGTGTGTGGCCGTGGGGCAGCTGTGCGGGAGGCCCCACATCTGGCATTGGTGGTTCAGTGGTAGAATTCTCGCCTGCCACGCGGGAGGCCCGGGTTCGATTCCCGGCCAATGCAGAGCTGGAATTTTTACCACCTTTTCTCTGGAGTGGCTCAGGGATCGCTGCAGGCTCCTGTAAATGGACAGGAGCCCTGAAGGCCTTCCTGAGCCACCTCTGTGCATTTGGGGGCTGCAGCGGTGACCGGAGTCAACCCTAAGGATGTTCCCCCTGCTCCAGAGCAGAGTCTGCCCCAGAGCATCCTGGCATCGCTCCTTCCCTCCTGCCCAGCCCTGCAGCTCCTCTGCAGGCACCCAGGCTCCCAGGGTGACATCGACAGCCAGGCAGAGCCAGAGCTATCCCTCAGTTGGCCAACGGGGCTCCCAGTGGGCTGTGGCGGGGGTGGGTGGCAGGGAGCATCCCTGGTTTGGTGGCACCGAGTGGCACTGGCTCGGTGGCAAGGGACATTACTGATGGGGGGGGCATGATGCCAATGGGAGGGAGCTGGGGACCCTGTCCTATCCAGACACGGGCAGGCACCATGGTGACCCACGTGTGCCGTGCCCACGGTGCCTGCACGGGTGCCACCAGAGCCACGGCACGGTGGCGGGTGCCCTCGGACCCGGCGGCGGGGGGCCTGGGGCCGCCGGCTGCAGAGCTGCTGCCTGACGGCGGCCATGCCGTGTCCCCGCAGACGGACGTGGACGTGGTGGTGGCCGACCTGGTGAAGCAGGTGCACAGCGCCAGCGCCGAGAGCCGGAGGAAGGCCGTGCGCCCCAAGGCGCTGCTGGACAACTGCCTCAAGGTCATGAGGATGCTGTACGGCAGGCGCTGTGAGTGGGCCCGGGGGGGCCGGGGACGCGCCGTCCGGGGGCAGCAGGCGCCTCGGGGGGGCAGGCCCTGCTCGGGGAGGGCATGGGGGGGCGCCAGGGTGGTGACGGGCGCTCCGCTCTGCCCAGGTGGCTGGGACTCCACCTAACGCCGCGGAGGGGGCCTCCCCGGGGACCCCGCTCAGCCTCCGGCGAGGAGGGCGAGGGGGGGGCCACGGCGAAGGACGGAGGGGAGCCGCGAAGGAAAACGTCTCCCGCCGGCGCCGCGCAACCGGCTCGATGCCTCTTGCTTTCCCCGGCCCCGAGGAAGCCGCCGCTCCTCTCCCGCGCCGCGGGGCCGCGGCCACCCGAAGGGCAGCCTTGGGGTGCTCCTCTCCGCGGCTGCCCCGCGGCGGGGAGGGCGCCTTGGCACCCCGCTCCCCGCAGGGCGCTGGGCACCCTGGGCACGAGGGACTTGCTGCAGCTCGGCGGCCTCATCCTGCCCGCGAAGGCAGGTGCGGAGGGGGCGCAGCGGCGCCCTCGGGAAGGTGCGGGACCCTGGCGCCTCGCTGCCCTTCTGCACGGGTGCAGGCTGGAGCGGGAGCACCCAGATGCAGCCTCCCCCCCCCCGGGGAAGGCGGCCCCCGGCCATGTTGGGAGATGCTGCCTCGTCCCGGCTGCAGCGGGTGTGATTTTTATCACCAGTTTCCTGTCGTTTTGTATTTTTCCTCAGCTTTCATTAAAAAAAAAGAATAATTTTCTAGCTCTCCTTGTTGCAGATAAGCTTCTGACTGGGTCACCTAAAGGCTCAAACCTTAACCGAAATAAAAGACAAGCAGACAGAAGCCCAGCTGCCTCGGCTGCCTTTTAATTTGGGGAGTCGTTTTCCTCCCTCGGCTTTTCGGGGGGGGGGGGGGGGGGGGAATATATCTGGTCTGGGGACGGCTTGCTTCCGGTCTAACCGAAGAAAGGAAACATCTGGCTTTTGTTTGCTGTGTTTGGCTGCGGGAGCGCAGCGGCGCGCTGCAGGGGAGAGGGGGCCGGCAGCCGCTCGCCTCCCCCCCTCTGAGCTTAGTTAATTAGATTAATCAGCTTTTATATATCTTTTATATATATACATACATACATATATACATACAAACATATATATATCTCAGCTATTATATACCTTAATTGGGGTATTCCTTGCCCCAGGCTGTTTCCCCTTCGTACAGCGGTGTCAAAGGCACCAGGCGTCCCCTGGGTTCGTGGCTGGTGCTGGGTCATGTGTATATAGAGACCCTCCGGAGCGCACATACCCCCCCCCCCCGCTATGAAACCCCACTTGATAAAGCTGGAAGAGGGGTCTCAGCTGAGTAGCGTCCTCGTTGCATCCGTGCTCGCTTTTCCAAGGGTCTTCCCAGGGGAGCCCAGCTCAGTGCTGCAAAAGACGCCCCAAGCGCGCCGCTCGCCGGCCCCCCCCCCGCGTTTACAGCCCTGCAGCGCTGGGGCCGAACCCTGGCACCTCGGCACCTGCCTGGGGGTGCGCTAACTGCTCGGAGCGCTCCGATGCCGCCTGGCCTAGCGGCAGCCCAGATGCCAGCACGGCCATCGCATGGCTCCGCTTTCTCCCTAACCCCCCCCGTCACGCATCTGCACGGAGCAGCTCCCCCCGGCTCGCGCGGCCAGGCAGAGCCGGCCACAGCTGCTGTCCCCAGGCGGCGGAGAGACGGGACGAGCCGAAACCAGACCTCGCCGCGGGGAAACGGAAATGCAAACTGTTCGCTTTGGAGACCCCAGTGTTGCCTGATCATTGCCGGGGGAGCCGGTGCTGGCGGGGGGCTGAGGAGGGAGGCCGGGAGCTGGAGGCCGACCCCCCCCCCCCCCCCCCCCCC
>NW_020450931.1:489261-490827 GCF_003343035.1 Apteryx rowi | reverse complement strand
CCCGATCAGGAGCTTGCATTAAATCAGTGCAGCCTTAAACGCCGTTTCCTGCGGCGCCGGGGAGCCGAAGCGGCCGCCCCGACCGGCCCCAGCGGCCTGGGTGCTCCCTGCTCGCCCCGGCCCACGTGGGTGGCTCATCGCGTGCCTCGGGCAGACGGCCCCCCACGCCGTGGGGGAAAGGACCCAGGCCAGGCTTCCCGGAGCGCCGCCGGCCTGCCAAAACGCTCCGGCTTGAGCACAAGTGCCCACTTGAGTTGTTTCGACATCTTCCGGCCCCTCTTTCTAGGGAAGGTTTCAAAAAGTCAAATTTCCACTCCCATCGGAGTCAAAAGCACAGATTTATTTTTATTTTTTTGCCATGAGGCAGGGAATTGCATTGCTGCCCGTTTGCGGGACACCGGAAGGCTTTCTGCTTTCGGGGAGCTGGGTTCAGTGGGGCAAGCGGCGATTTACTCTAAAAAAGTGCCTGAGCGCTGCAGTTTCCGGGCTGCTTGGGAGGCCGCCGGTCCCCAGAGCCGAGTGATTTTCCAGCGTGGGTTACGGCTAGAGCCGAACTTAGCTGTGTGCTGGACGTAGCCGCTCCGGCAGCGTGAGAACGCTGCCTCCGAAAAAAAAAAAAAAGCAGCTAAAAGTTGAAGCTGCTGGTTTGGCCTGGCGCAGAAAATAGCCGGGACAGCAACGTCTGCTTGCACCCGCCGATCGGCAGTGCTGGGATGCCGGGAGCAGGGTGTGCACGTTCAGGATGCCCTGCGTGCTCCCATCCGCGGACACGGCACCCGGCACGATTCAAGGGAATCCGGAAATGAGCCAAAAAACCCCCCCTCTACTTGGGCCTTCAGTCCTAAGGGTAGCTATGGTGCGAGGGGGGACAACCGGCGGCCACGCGGGTTTGGGTTGACAGAAAGCTCCAGCGGATGATGTTCCCATAGGGAAATGTTCCTGATTCCTCTTTGCGGCACACAGGGAGGGGTGCGGAGGGGGCAAAACCGGGCAAGCAGCAGGGAGGCCGCGAGCCGAGCGGCGGAAATCAGGCTTTGCAAAGTTAATCTTCACCTGCAGCATAATTCGGGTCATGAATTCCTACAATCCCGCGGGTGTTAAGCACAAATGCAGAGTTTGCGGCTTCGGGGTAAAGCCACGCGTGCGGGAAGAGGAGCTGCCGTTTTGCGCCTCGCTCRAGCTGGAGGAGGAAGGCTGCGAGCATCAGGATCTGCTAATAATTTAGTTTTATTAGAAAGTTTATGTTACGGTTAATGACAAAAAGCGACTCACCGGTTCGCTGTGCGAGCCAGCGCTGTTGGGTGATACCTGCTTGGCTACTTGCCGCTCTAGGACCGCAGCTGCGGTTTCAGAGCCGTTAAAGCAGGGGGAGGTTTTGCACCCCCCTTTCCTGCCTGAGCTTGCCGGCTCCCCGGGCACCCAGGGCCCTTCGGGGTGGGTGCCGGCGGGACAGCACCCTCGGTGCTAAGCTGCAGCCGGCGCCGAGCTCGGCGGGCCCGGGGTGCCCTCTGCTGACGCACAGGCACATCTGGTAGGGGAAAAGCTCGGCTTAAAACAGGATTTTTT
>NW_020450931.1:487370-488869 GCF_003343035.1 Apteryx rowi | reverse complement strand
GCGGGGGCCGGGGGCGATGGGGCGCAGGAGGACCAGCTCCCGCGTGTGCCCAATGCTCTGCGAGGAGGAGGAGGGGGTGGAAGCGGCCAAAAAGCGGGGGCCACCGGGCAGGACAAGCGCGGGGCCCCAGCTGCAGCAGGAGCAGCTGGTCCCCGGCGAACTGTGCCGTGGCCCAGCCGGGACGGATCCTGCAGCAGGTGACCCGGGACCCGTTCAAGGCATAGCAGGTCAAGGGAAAGCCGGGGGCAGCACTGCGGGGGAGCCTGGGCGATTTCGGGGGCACGGCGTGAAGCCCACCAGCGTCCCCACGCCGATGGGGACAACCAGCCCAGAAAGGCTGCTGGGGGACGTGTCCCCCCCGCCGGCGTCGGACCTGGCCCCCCACCGCGGCCCTCCCCGCCGCGGCGCTCCTCGGGGACGGGCCGTGTTAACGCTGTATTACTGTCGCAGCGCAGCGAGGCTCTTAATTACAGTACAACTTTTATTAATACTGGAATCTTCACAGTGCATTCGTTACTTGTAGCAGTGACTATTTAAATCAAGGGCCGGGTGGGAAACAGGATAATTACCACGGAAAAAAGAAAAAAAAAAAAAAAACAAAAGGAGGGAATAAAAGAAAGAAAAAGAAACCCGGATGAGGGAAGGGGAGGGAAGCGGAGGCAGAGACAGGAGCACTGAGGGGGGGGGAAAAATAAATTAAAAAAAGGAACAAGTTAACAACAGCACCAGAAAAGTTACTTCAGTCGAAAGACTTTTTTTTTTTTTCTTTTCCAAGGAATTTTTTGTTCTCTGTACAAATTGAGAAATAAACCCCCAAAAACCCAAACATTTGTCACTTGTCATCGGCATTTCTGGTCACGATAAGGGGCGGGGGGGGGGGGCGAGGTTATAACTAAATCGTTATTACTAAGACAGAGTAAGGAGGGGGCTGCGATGCGACACACACCGGGGCGGGGGGCGAGCTATGTACAACGGGGGGGGGCTGCCGGGCGGGGGCGAGGAGGGCCGGGCAGGCGGAGAGCGGGGCAGGGAGAGGTTGTGCTTTCTTCAAGGCTCCTGGCGTAGCCGTGCGGAAGGGGCGTCTGCGGCGGCGGGAGGCTCCGGTGCCCCGGCCGGGGTGGCCCCGGGGGCAGAGCCGGGTCCCGGGCGGCCCCGGGGGCAGAGCCGGGTCCCGGGTCCCGGGTGGCCCCGGGGGCAGAGCCGGGTCCCGGGTGGCCCCGGGGGCAGAGCTGGGTCCCGGCGCCGAGGCAGAGCCGGGTCCCGGCCGGGGCGGCCCCGGGGGCAGAGCGGGGTCCCGGGTCCCGGGTGGCCCCGGGGGCAGAGCCGGGTCCCGGGCGGCCCCGGGGGCAGAGCTGGGTCCCGGGTCCCGGGTGGCCCCGAGACAGAGCCGGGTCCCGGCGCCGAGACAGAGCCGGGTCCCGGCGCCGAGACAGAGCCGGGTCCCGGCCGGGGCAGCCCAGAGGCAGACCCGGGTCCCGGGCGGCCCCGACGGCAGAGCG
>NW_020450931.1:481127-487280 GCF_003343035.1 Apteryx rowi | reverse complement strand
GGGGCTGCGGCGGCTGCACGGGCTCCGCCGCCCGCTCCGCTGCGCCTCCCTCCGTCCCTCCGTCCCTCCGTCCCTCCGCACGGCCCCCGGCCCGGCGCCCCCTCCCGGCCGCGTCCCCCTCCTGCCGCCCCTCCGAGCCGGGGAAACCCCCCCGGCCCCGGGGAAGGGGGGAAGGAGGAAAGGGAGAAAGTGCAAGGAAAGAGATAGAAGGAGAAAGAGAATAAAAGAGAGGAAGGAGAAAAAAGGAAAGAAGAAAAGGAGCGAAAGAGAAAGAAGGAGAGAGCAAGAAAGAAAGGGGGAGAGAGAGGAAAAAAGAAGCAAAAGAGAAAGAAAGCAAGAGAGAGAATGAAGGAGAGCAAAAAAGAGAGAAACAGCAAAAGTGAAAGAGCAAAGAGGAAAGAAAAAAGAAAAAGTGAAAACGACAAAGAAAAAGAAAGAAAAAAGTGAAAGAAAAAAGCACAAACAAGAGAAAGCAAAAGCAAGAGAAAGCAAGAGAAAGCAAGAGAGAAAGCAAGAGAGAAAGCAACAGAGAAAGCAACAGAAAGAAAGCAAAAGAAAAAGAAAGGGAAAGAAAGGGAAAGCAAACAAGCAAGTAAGAAAAAAAAGAAAGAGAAAGGAAGGAGGGAAGGAAAGAAGGAAAAGAGAACGAGAAAGCAGGAAAGGAAGAAAGAGCAAAGGAAGGAAGGAAGGACAGATGACAGCCAGCCCCTGCCAGGAGCGAGCGGGAGCGCGGGAGGCTGCGCGATGCCCGTGGGGCCGCCAGCGCCTCGCTGGGGCCCGGGGAACTCGTGGGAAGAGCAGCCGGCGACCCCTGCGCGTTTGGGCCCCGCGCCCTCACCGCCGGGGATCAGCGGCCGGCCGGAGGCCGCAAAAAGTGCCGGGGAGGCTGCGGGCGAGCGGGGGGGCGAGGAACAAAGTATAAAACGGGCTCCAGACCCAGTTCAGCGCCTAGGCTGCGTCCTTGCGAGTTTGCCAGCGAAGGCTTTCAGTTTCCGTGTAAATCCAGGCTCTGCCTCTACCTCCGAAAAGCGGCTTCGGCGCCGCGGTTCCCGACGGYGTCTCTCCTCCTCGGGGCGCTGCGGGCGCTGCTTCGATCTCCTCCCAGGGGCGCGGGGAGCGGGGCGGCGGGACAGCACGGCACGGCACGGCGTGGGACGGGGCCGGGAGGGACCGGGGGCTTCATCACAATATCCGTGGGGCCGATCTGTCGTTGGTGATGGTCCTCCGCAGGCGCACCCCGCGCCGGATGGCCACCAGCATGTCTTCGGCCGGGGGGTCCATGGAGGCCGCCGGGGGTGGAGTAGGCGTCTCCTCGCCGGGGCCGGGGCCGGGGCCCGAAAGCGCCATAGGGAAGGGAAATTGGCCTTCGCCCAGGGCGTGGGCGCTGGCCACCAGCTCGCCGATCTTCTCCACCAAGCTGTGCCGGTTGGCTGCCAACTGCTGGTCCTCCTCTTCCTCGGCGGAGAGGTGCTGGCTGGCACCGGGGTACACGGAGATCTCCATGACGTTGCTGCCCCAGGCGGTGTTGGGAAGGCTCAGCCGCTTGGGCGAAGCTTTGGCAAAATCCGCGGTGTTTGGCGAGGCGTCRTCAGCGTAAAACACGCACTCTTCGCTGCCCACTCGCGTGGGGCCGGTGTAGCTGGGGGAGTCGGGCACCGTGGGGGTCTTCACGGGGACGATGGGGGGCCGGATGGGGATGGGGCCCGCGTTGGAGAGGGTGCGGCGGACCGAGGGCTTGGTGGAAGGCGTGCGGCGGATGGTGGCGACCCCYGGCGTGGTGCCGGCTGGCAGGTTGGTGCCCGTAGGCAGCCCGGCGGTGGAGGCAGGACGCTTGGTCTGGATCATGCGCCGGTAGTTCTGGGCGATGTTGCTGTTGCGCGGGATGGTGGAGGACTTGTCGAACTCGCTCTGGGGGTCGCACTCCACGTCACCGTTCACCGAATAGCAGTCGTAGTCGGAGCCTGGGGAGGGGGAGTCCAGTCAGCACAGCCGAGCGGGGTGGTTGCAGCCCACTTGCCACTGCCAAGCCCGACCGCCACCTTCGCAATGCGATCACCGTTGCGATATGACCACAACCAAACCCAACCATCACCGCTGCAACACGATCACAACCAACCCCAAGCACTGCCGCCACGAGAGCACAATCAAACCCAACCACCATCATTGCGATGCAACCACAACCATCCCAACCATTGCCATCACAACATGACCGCGATCAAACCCAACCACCACCATTGCAGCATGATCACAGACAACCATCGCCATCATGGCTTGACCACAAATCCAGCCATCACCACCACAATGAAATCACAGCTGGCCCCAACTGCCACCATTGCACGATAACAGCCAAACCCAGCTGTTACCATCGCAGTGTGATCACAACCACCCTAACCATCGCCATCACAATGTGACTGCAAACATAACCATCACCACCACAACACAATCACAGCCAGCCCCAACCATTGCTATGATGCGATCACAACCAAACCCAAACATTACCGTTACAACGTGATCACAACCATCACCATGAGAACAGCTACATCCCACCACAACTGTCCCCACGGTTACTCTATCTCCATCCACCACATCTGTTGCTACCCCAACCCTCTGGTACTGAATCGCTGCATGCAAACGCATTGTTGCAAACCACCGCCATCGCACAACGCGTGATGCTACCACAGCTATACACTGCCTGGCACAACGGTAGCCATCAAGGCGCACACAGCACAGTTGCAGCCACCATAGTTAACAGTCAGAGCTGCTCCGGCTGCCGAGCTACTGCACCATGGGTGACCCAGCCACAACTAACCCTCCAAAGAATTGGGAAACAGCCATGGTTATGCTGCACGCTACACGCCGCACCGCAACTGCGCAGCGCCGTCGCACACCAAACCGTCAACACGTGCGGTCATTAAATCTGCCCGCTCTTAACACAAGCAGCCCCCACGCAGTGCAACCACAGCCCAGTGCCGCAACACTCAGCGCGGTCTCAACCGCCGCGCAAGTGTCTGCAACGCAGCCACGAGACCACGGCTTCTCCACCCCGGGCAGCACAGGCCCAGGTTGTTCAAACGCCGATAATCACGCAACGTGCCCAAAGCCTCCGTCTCATCCTACACAACCGAAATAACCCGYTTTGTGCTGCAACCAGGCAAACGTTGGCTCACAGAATTAACAACAGGCTCACAGCCGCTCGGGAAGCAAGAGCGAAGCCAAACAGCCGGGCAGGGCTGGGGCCCGGTTGTGTCACTGTGCAGGTGTTGATCACAACACAGTGGAAACATCCGCGGGAGCCAGCGGAGAAGTCAGCACACCCCTGTTCGACCCTGCTGCAAGGGAGGACCAGCACACCATCACGCTATGCCCAAGGATATCAACAGCACCATGCAAAACAGTCTCCAGCAGCACAGCCGCTCCGAAGGGCTCTTGCCATGCTCTACCCCTGGTCTCCTGCTGACCCTCCGGGTGAAATATCAGGCTGCTTCTGCCCCATGTCCCCCTTCCCACCAGGGGCGAGCCAGGCCCTCAGCGCCGCTACCTTGGGAAGGGATGGTGTCCTCGGAGCAGGACGGGGTGGTCGTCTGCGTGCTGTAGCCGCTGGAATACTGCAGCGAGTCCCGGCTGCTCTTCTGGTGCTCCAGACTCAGCCCCCGGGTCAAGACCATGGCCAGGTCGCTGGCAGCGGGGGACACCTCCTCGCCGTGCTGCGGGGGGACAGGAGCCACCTGTCAGTGCCCCGATGAGCCGGCCACGCTGCCACGGTGGCCTCGGCCAGTTCTCAGTGCCACATGGTCCTCCTGGAGGAGCCCCCCCCCCCTTGGCGCTCACCCCCCTGGACCTTCACCCCCCCAGCAGCCGGTACCTTGGCAGCAATCGTAGCCGGCGACATCCGGGGCCTGGGAGCTTCTTCGACGCTGATGCCCGGGTACCCCATGGCGGCCGAGGCCATCTCCGCTTCCCGCAGGTGCTCCACGCGGTCCTTTCGCCTCTGCAGGGTGTTCACCACGGGCTGGTCGTAGGGACTGGCTTTGGACCAATCCTGCAAAAAATCCAGGCGCCAGCGGGTGAAGCCGGAGCCGTGGCGAGGAGCGGCAGGGCGGGAGGAGAGAGGCACCCGGGGAGGCAGGGACAGCGGGGAAGGGGTGCGCGAGGGGTCCCGCCGGGCTCCCACGGGGCGATCCCGGCTGTGGGCACCGGTGGTGGCCGGGATGCTCGGCCGGTCGCTGCCAGGGACGCCGGCGCTGACAGCCGGCTCGCCGAGGGGCGGCAGCGGCCAGGGGGAGCCGGCTCCGCGTCTCCTGGGACCCATGCGCGAGACGCGAGCCGGCGGGATGGAGGGCAGAGCTGGAGCGAACCAGGGAGGGGAAGAGAGGAAGAGGAGGGCTTTGCCGACGAAGGCTTCACCTTTGCGCCACCTGCCCGCGCCCCTGCGGCAGAGCTAGAACTAACCGAGGTGGGGGAGCTGCACTCGCTAACTGACTGGCAGGTTTCGGAGGCCTCCGAGGATGCCGAGCTGGAGGACTTCTGCCGTGCCCGCAGGCCGAGGAGCRGCAGCGAGCCGCGTGGACGCAGAGAAGGGAGAGAACAGAGCCGGTTAGCAAAGCCGGAGGCGTGCGGCGGCCGGAGACGATGCGACGCGGCACGGTCCGCGGGTTAGAGGCTGCACGCGGCACCCCGAGTGCGCCCGGGGGGTGCCCGCAGCCGCCCGCGAGGCAGCTTCGCCCGCGCGGCCCCGGCACGGGGAGGCGTCCGCGCCGGCGCGGAAGGGCTTTGGCAGATGCCGTGGGCTAAGCGCGCCGTGACTCCCAGCACGGCGCTAGCGGGCTCTGCCTTTGCGTGGGGATTCCCGCAGCTGAAACGGTTCCCACGCGCGCTTGCGCCTCGCGTCCCGCAGCCTCGCRCCCCCGCACGCCCCCGCGGGGCGGTGAGCAGCATTTGCCCCCTTTGCGCCCCAGAAGCAGGGACGAGGCCCTGCCCGGCGGTCTGCTGAGCTCGGGGAGGTGCCGGACGGGTGAAGCCCGTGCAGACGTCCCGCCGTCGGCGCTGCCTTGCAAGCGGCGCCGTGTTAGCGGCAGCAGCGGAGCGCAGCGGCGGCCCGCGCGCCCCGAAGCTCAGGCGTGTTAAGCGCGGCCGGCGGGGCTCGCATGCAGCCCGGCCCCGCGGCTCGCTGCTGCGGACCAGGGGGTCCCCGGTGCCACCRGCAGCGCCGGGCAGGCAGCAGTGCGTGTAGCCAGCGGCCGGGGATGCGGCGCGGGAGGGCAGAAGCGATGCAGCTCAGGCCGGTGCTGATGACCRCTCTCCACCAGCATCTTGCCCRGCACGAAGGATCTGCYGGGATCCRCCAGGARGAYRCGGGGCCAAGGGCTCTCCAGCCCCRGGMTGCCCAAGCGCTGCCAGCCTGGCCAGGGAAYGGCGTGAAGTGGCCTCTGGCTCGCTGCGGGGCTCGGGGGAGTGGGAAATACTCCGTTTCCTGACCAAATACCCCATTTCCTGACCACGGCGTGAACGGTGACCCCCTTGCCTGGGGGAACAGCCTGGCCCGAGGCGGGTGGGCATCCCACGTACGTTGTTCTCCCCCGCGATGCCAACGCCAACCCTCTACACCTGGAGACATTCCCAGGGGTGTCACGGATACACTGCCAGAKGGGATCCTTGCATCTTGCCCGCTCCTTTTCCAGAGGGGGAAACTGAGGCACGGCGCCCCAGGGAGGCTACACCGGGCCAGGCCGAGCCTCGCGCCCGCTCCCTCCTCCCTTACCTGGCTGGTGATGTCCGAAGGCATCGGAGAAGGCGGTTTGGAGTAAGCGGCGTCCTGGGAGATGAAGCCCGAATCGTGCGAGGAGACGCTGGAGAGACGCGTGCTCGCGTTGACCGGCTGCGCCAGGCTGCGGTAGCGATAGGTGGAACTTGGTGAGCAAGTTTGGGACCCGCCGGGCCACGCGATGCCACCCTTGGCACCGCTCACGCTGCTGGGGTGGGGTGGGGGGGCCGCAGAGACGATGCCCGTTAGCGGGCGCAGAGGGGCAGGGAGGACAAAGGAAGGAAAAGACAGTTTCAGACAACGGTTGGCTGCGCGACTTCGCCCGGCAGAGGAGCCGAGCGGGAGGCGGGGAGGGACGAGGCGGCGGCGGCCGGCCGGTTCCCCCCCCCCCC
>NW_020450931.1:475797-480897 GCF_003343035.1 Apteryx rowi | reverse complement strand
ATGCGCAGCGGGGTGCAGCATGGTCCCGGCGGGAGGGAAGCAAAGATGCTCCAGAGGGGTTGGCACTGCCTTTTTTACCCCCGTGAAGTGCCCCGTCTCCTGACCCTCATCTGCCTCGCACGGGAAGGGAGCTGCAGGGCTGACTTTGACGCCGCTCAGGCCCTAGGGATGCACCGGCCCCCCCCCTTCCGCCCGAGCTGGGACCAGTTCCTCTGTATTACTGGGAACCAGCCTTGCACTTGGACGCTCGGAGGCTGAGGACCATCATCTAAGTGTCTCCAAGGGTCACGAGCATCATTAGCCGGCCAGGCTTAACGAAGGCCTGGGGGGCTGGGGGAAGTGATTTGCTAAAGGAGCATGAACCCAGCCTTGGTGGCCTGGCCACCGCCTGGGGGGACATGCTGCTGTGTCCGCATCCCTATCCCTGTCCCTGTCCCGCGCCCCGGCCCCTCACGCGCGAGCAGCCCGCCACGCGCCAGGGGACGGCCAGGTCCGCTCCGGCGGCCCCGGGCACGCGCGCGCCCCAACGCACCTGCACATGCTCGACTTGCGGGAGCTGGAGCTGCTGGGAGAGGATGGGGGCGTCTGGTAGGACCAGCTGTAGTCGGAGCCCTTCAGGTCCTTGATCACCTGCAGCAGGAAGGTCCAGGTTGGAGGCGGGCAAGAAGGCCGTGCCCTCCCCTGCTCGGGGGGCCGGCGGCGCCGCCGCGGCTCACCTGCTCGCTGGCGGGGGGCAGCTTGTGGGGCTCGGCCGTCAGCACCACCAGGTCGTCGATGATGCCTTGCAGGTGGGTGATCTCTCCCAGCATGGTGATCTCCCCGTTCTGGAGGCGGCAGCAGGCATCAGCGCCCGGCCCGTGGGCGGCAAACGCCTTCGGGCTCCGCTCGCCCCGGAAAACCCTCGGCCCGGGCGCCCCGCGGCCGGTAGGGCACCCCGGTGGTGCCCCCCGCTCCAAGGGCACGGGTGGGATCTCCACGCGTTTGGGTGCGTTTCGGGGGCTCCCCTGCACCCGCCGGCGCTCAGCCGAGGCGGACGGGCGCGGGGGCGAGCTGGGGCGCCGGCACTTACCACCACGGGCTGCAGGAAGGTGATGAAGGTGCAGAAGCGGCCGCGCTCCTCGATGAGGGCCTTGCGCACCGCCTGCTTCTCCGTCTCCTCCAGCAGCAGGTACATGTCGTTGACGTCCTGCAGCGCCGTGTCCAGCTGCGGCTGCAGGTCGCCCTTGCCTGCGAGCGGAGAGAGGCGCGGCGGCGTCAGCGCCGGGAGGCCCCGAGGGCGCCGAGCCCTCCGCGGGTGCCGGCGGCGGCGCGCGAGGGGCTTGGGCCCGCCGCGGCGGCGAGCAGAGCGGAGCGAGGAACCGCCGGCGATCGGCACACCGCGCGCGTGCCGGAGGGGCCGGCGGAGGCTTCGCGCGGCCGAGGAGGGCCGGGCGGGAGCGGCACGGCCGGGCGCCCGCCGCTGCCTGGCCCCGGGGCGAAGCCGGGGAGGGAGCCAGCGATCCACTTACCCAGGAGCTCTACAGGAAGGATGAGGAAGAAGAGAGAGAAGGAGACAGAGAGAGAAAGAACGTGTGAAAGACAGCCCGGCGCCGTCTCCTCCGGCGCAGCGGCCGTGCCGGCGCCCTTCCCGCGGGCGCAGCGCCCGCCCGCCCGCCTCCGCCGCCTCTTCCCGCCGTCGCCGCCTCACCTTTGCGGGCCTTTTTCTGGAGCTTGAGGGTGTCGGAGGACTTCTTCTTGATCTCGTGGCGGGCGCGCTTGTACTCTGGGGGCACACGAGGGCGGTGAGAGGCGGGCGCAGCGCCCGGCCCCGGCCCCCCGCCGCCTCCGCGCGCCCTCCCCTGCGCCGGCGCCGGCCCCGGCCGCCGCTACCTTTAGCGTGGTCCTTGTCCAGCTGGTTGGCGGTTTTCTTCCAGTCCTCAATCCTGTCCTGCAAAGGGTTTATGAGGCTCTCCATGAGGGCGCTGGAGCGGGGAGAGAGAAAGCGAGCACGTGTGGGAGAGCGGCTCGAGCCGCCGCGTCCGCAGCCGGCCCCTTGGCGTCTCCTCCTTCGGGGAGCGAGAGCTGAGGCCGGCCAACTCGTGTCCCTGGTGCCCGGCCCGACTTACTTGGTGAACTGCCTGAGCTTGGCCTCGATGCTGCGGTGCCTCATGCACATGCGGGTGAGCGCCGAGCCGATGTCCCTCGTGGCCCCTGGCAGGGAAAGGGACCCCCCCCACCCATGATAAATCCACCAAGGAAACGAATCGATACCCCCTCGATAATAAAGAAAGCGACAAAACCCGCTGTCAAGCTCTGCAAAGCCGAATCCCCGCGGCGCCCTGCTAGCCGGGGCGACGGCGCAGGCGGCGTGCCGGGCCGGCTCCRCAAACCCGCTCCTCGGGGCGCTGAGGACTAGCCACCTCGTTGCCGCAATGCCCAGCTACCCCCATACGCGGTGGCGGCTCGGCGGCCGCGATGGGGAGCAGCGGTCCAGCCAGGGCACCCGAGCTCGCCAACGCCACCCAGGCCAACCCGCCGTGCCTTGGTGTCCCGGGCAGGAAGAGGGTGCTCAGATGGCTGGGAATGTCCAGGAGAAGCGAGCGGTGGGATACGGATAAAGCGTCTGGTCGCCAAGTCGCGCGCAAGGGAAAAAATTCACCAGGGCAGCAGCCAAGCGCCAGTTCCCTCCCCGGCTCGGTGCCGGGCAGCCGGGTTCAGTCCTTCCCCCACAGCCTCAATCCCGAGCTTATAAAACAGGGAGTCAGCGCTCCCCTGGGGCAAAACATCCCACTGGCGCGCACGACTGCTGCGGGGACGTTTCCCAGCAATCCAAAGCGGGAGCGCCCCTTTCCAGCGRAACAGCTGCTAACTCTGAAGCCTAAGGATGGCCACACAGTGGCAGTGCTGCCGAGGCTCAGCTGCRCGCGGAGGCCGGCACATCCCGGCGAAGGAAGCAAGGCGGCAACCACAGACTCCCGCGGTGCAGGCGAGGGAGCGATATTCTGCCCTTCTCTCCCCAAAATGTTTTGAGAGACATCCCCCCCCCACCCATCCCGCGACCCCCGGGGCTGCGGATGGGATTTCCCGGAGCACCAAAGGAAGGTAACGCAGCCGCAATGGGCACGGGATCCCATCCCTGCTCGCCATTGCACCTCCTGGCTCCCAGCCCGGCGAGCCGACCCGCTGCCCCGGACCTGCTTCCGAACCCGCCAGCACCCCGCGGCGGAGGGGCTGCGCCGGGCACCTCGGCCCTTCCCTCCTGGGGCCACGGCCCTCCCTGCTCCCTTGCTTGGGGAATTCTCTTAATCCGGCTCCTAATGCTCTTATTCCGGATCCTCCTGCTCCTAATCTGATTTCCCCATGTGCTCACACATGGAGGCGGTCAAGCRGCTATGGAGCACATGTCGGAAAACACTCCGGAGCGGAAAGATGGCGGGGAGCGAGGGTCGGGACTGCAAGCCGGGGCTGGGTGGGCTGCGGCTTGCCAAGCCGTTATCACRCTAATCCCAGCGGATAACCCCCCTCCGCCTCTTTATCCGGGTGGGATTGCGATCCAGAGCTGCAGGGTGGCACCGAGACGTCGCAGCCTGGTTTTACTTGGCRGCAGGGGTGGGCTGCGGCCTGCAGGGATAAATCAGCGCCCTGCACGARGCTCCCTTGGTGTCTCCTCCCGGCGCGCTGGGAGCACCGTGCGACCGGGGGCTCCCGCGGCTCYGGAGGGGGGGGAGACCCGGCGCTACGGCTCTGGAAACGAGTCCAGGCTGTCCTGGCGAAAGCTCGTGCCCGCAGCCAGCTCCGGCAAGTTTTCCGTCTCCCGCTGCTCTCCCTGCTTCCTTTCCAGCGCGGGGAAAAGCATCCGCCTGCGCGACACGGTGCCGCAGAGGCAGCGCCGCGGAGCCTGGCCGGCTGCGGGGGGGCGGCCGGGGAGCCGGGCACCTTCCTGCCCCGGGAGCCGGGGCCACGCGCTTCGAGATGCGGAGGTGTCCGAGGAGGCAAAGCCGGGAGGACTCCGGGCCTGGCGGGGTAGGGGAGAAGCCGGGAGGCCCCTTAAGCAGCTGGGAATTGGAGTAACGCGGCGTTGTCTCGTGTCCTGAGCTGCCTTCAGAGCGTTAAGGCTCCTGCGGGAGACCCGTCCCGCTGCCGCYGCCGTTCGGCTTCCCTTCGGGCTGCCGGATTCGCACATCTCCCCGGGAGCCTGAAGCCAGGCTCCCACAAACACCGAAGGAAGACTGAGAGCCTCCGGTCGCGGGGTCGGCGGAGCAACGCTCGGCTGCCTGGTGGGGATTGGGAGACTCCCGCTTGCAAACGCGGAGGGCGTCCGCGGCCAAGGCTCAGCTGGGGCTGGATCAGCCTGCGAGGGAGCGTTTTCCCTGCAAAAGGCCTCTGCCGAGCCCCCCTGCTYGGGGGAAACCTCTGGAAAGGGCAGACCCTGGTGCCTGACCCCTGGCACCCCCTGGCCCACGTCCCAGCACCCGCGCGGCCCACCCGCACCCTCAAGGCCCCTCTCCAGCCCGCACCGCTCCCGGAGGCTCGGTGTCGCCGGGTGCAAGGTGGGAYGGGGATGCTGTTTCTGGCTTTCCGGCTAATTGCCAAGGCAACCGGCTGAGCGAAATGTTGCATCCTCCGCCCGGCTCTAGAGCTGTGCCAGGCGGGGAAAAAAAAGCTCTGCGCCTCCGTCCTTCCCAGCCGGATGGGCCCCGGGCTGCAAAGCTCCCTGTGCCCGAGCAGCCTGGCAGGGGCATGTCTCTGCTCCGCGACCGGCCGGGCATCGCCCCGGGCTGCTCCCCGGCTGCGTATCCCCTCCCAGCCCTCGCTTTGGGCGCCAGAGGTTGCCCGCTGCCTGGTCCGGAGGGTGCGGGGTGAAGGASGGGCTGGCAGCCGCGGCACCCGGCCAGGCGCCCCGGGCAGCAAAGGGGGAGCTGGGGGAGCCTTAATCCTCGCGGTGCGGTGGGCTAGTGTGTTTGGAGACAAATCTGATCCCTGCTCAAGCTGCCTCCTCCTCCTCCTCCTCCTCCTCCTCCTCCTCCTCCTCCCCGCGCGGCTCCAGATGGCCTGCATGCCGCGAGTCTGCAAAACAGGCCGCGACCATCTGCTTGGCAGAAGCCGAGCGGTGGGAAGCGG
>NW_020450931.1:470266-474981 GCF_003343035.1 Apteryx rowi | reverse complement strand
CAGGGCGATGAGAGCGGTGAGCCCGCGGGGGGCTTTCCGAGCGGGACCTACCTCGGGTGTTGGTGGCCATGTCGGCCACTTTCTGGAAGGCATCGAGGAAGGCGACCGCGGCCAGCACCGTAGTCCTGGGGCRGAAAGAGAGGGACGGAGCTGAGGCGGCCGCAGAGCCGGCCCGGGGGCAGCCCGAAAACGAGCGGCGTTTGGGCACCGCCGGGGCCAGGCCCTGCCCGTGGGAAGGGGCAACCCTGGGGGGCCACCGGGCAAGCGGAGCCCCAAGCACTGGGGCRGCCCGGTGCCATCGTGGCGGTGCAAGTCGCCGTTGGGCTGGTGCAGCTGAGGCTCTGCCTCAGTTTCCCCTCCTGGAGCAAAGGCCGCAGCAGGGGCCGCATCCAGCCCCGACGGGCCGGATCCCCCGGCTCAGCGCCGCCCGCGTTTCACCCGGAGCTGCTCGGAGCCGCCCGGCAGCCCGCCGAGGCCGGGGCCACTCACCTGAGCTGCGAATGCAGCTTGGTGGCCTTGGAGTTGAAATCTTCCCAGATCGGGTAGGAGCTCTGAAAGGAGGGAAAGCGAGAGTGAGGCAAGGGAGGGGGGGGGGCCGCCGGCTCGGAGCCGCTCGCCCCCGGCACCCGCATCCCCGGCAGCCACCCCCGGGCCGCGCAGGCACACCGGGTGGCTTGGCACAAACGGCAAAGCCCGCCGGGACCAGGCGCTGGGACACCGCTGCGGCCACCTGCATATACAGGGCTGCGCGTGGGGATTCTCTGATGGCTAATAAAGGCTGAGCTCCTGCCACCTCGCGCTTCTCTCCTAGGTTTTTCCTCCTCAGCCATGTATCCTTGTGGACCACAGCAGAAACTAGGATGTTGCCCCGGCACAGCGGACGGTTCGCCCCGGTGGCACCCGTCTGAGCGCGAGCTGCCAAAAACCGCAGGGGCGGGAGGGCTYGGGGGGGTTGCGGCTGGGCGGCCGCCGAGCCGGGGGGTGGCAAGAGGGCCGGCGCGCAGCCCGGCACCTGCCGGCCGCGAGAGCGGCCAACGGGAATGCTTCCGCAGCCCTTGCCATGGCGGATGAGGAGCCCTTTCCGCCTCCTTTCCCGCTCTTGCCACTAATTTTCTGGGTGTTGCTTGGCACCACGAGCCTAATTCCCGCTGCCGGGGTCCGATGGCAAAATCCGGGCAAGAAACCCCAGAAAAGGAGAATAAGAAAAGCCACTCGTGAGCAAACCCAGCCGGTTTGCTCAGGCCGTCTCCGCCCGGCCGGTGGGGCCCCCGGTGCCCTGACGTCCCCAGGAACCCCCCGAGCCCTCCATCCCATGTCCCCGGTGCCAGCAGCGGCCGAAGCCTTTGGGGGCCTTCAGGAAAGACCCGGAGGCCGCGCAGGGCTGGCGGGCAGCTCGGGGGTCTCCCAAGCCCTGCGCGGGGCGGTTGTGGGGTCAGAGATGCCACTCGCCCCCGCAGAGGTTGTCCCTCACCGCCGGGTGAGCAGGGGACGGGGACGGGCAGTGGGTGCTGGATGGACCATCCTGGTGTCATCTCTGCAAAGCCAGCCCGGCAAGACCATCCAGGTGCCGTCACAGTGTCACCGTCCTGGCAAGGCCATCCCGGCAAGACCGTCCAGGGGCCATCCCAGCAAGACCATCCCAGTGTCATCCCAGCAAGGCCACTTTGAGGCTAATCCCAGCGCTGTCCAGGTGCCACCGTCCCAGCAAGGCCGTTCCCAGTGAGGACATCCCAGTGCCATCCCAGCGAGGCCAGGCCCAGCGCTGTCCCGGCGAGGCCAGCCTGGCGAGGCTAATCCAGGTGCCACCTCGACGAGGACAATCCTGGGAGCGTCCCGGCAAGACCATTTCGGTGCCGTGCCGACGCCGCCGTCCCCGCAAGGCCACGCTGGTGCCGTCCCGGCAATGTCACGCCGGCAAGGCCACGCTGGTGTTGTGCCACTTCGGTGCTAACACGTGGGACGTGCTCCAAGGGCAGGGGACGGATCTGCCCCCCCGGGCCGACGTGGCACCCGGGGAGCCGTGACCCCAAGCTGCAGCAGGGTTGGGGGCCTGCAAACCCCCCGCCGGGGTGTGTGCCAGCCCGGCCCGCGGGCACCGGCGCCGGCTTTGCAGGATGTGGTCTCTGCACGGCACCGGGGGYGTCGGGGGCCTCCCTGCGCCATCCTCATCTCACCGTTTATTTGAGAGCGGCCTTGCAAAAGCCCCGATTTCGGTGCCTGCGGGGCGCTCGGCGTCGCTGGGGCAGCCCGGGCACCGCRCGGCGCCGCCGGCAGCAGCCCGGCTACGGCGCGAGCCCCTTTAAGCCAAAAAATAGGTCACTAAAGGAGGGTTTTGAGGATGCCGCTCGGCACGCGATGTCCGGCCGCTCGTGGCGGCAGCCTGACTCAGGGCTGCGAGTCCCCGGGGGACGCGGGGACGGGGACTGCYGGCGCTGGAGGGCAGGGAGGGGACGAAACGCCGCCTGCCCTCGGCTTAGCGGGGCGCCGAATGCGGGGTCCTGCTGGGGGGGCGAGGGAGCCCGTTTCGGTCCTCACGGGCCAAACCAGGACGCCGGACGCCGTGCCTTGCCGGGACGGTGCCGCCCGCCGTGGTGGCCCCATCCCCACCGTGCCAGCGTCTCCCGCTCGCCCGGGGCAAATTCCTCCGAGGTCGGGTGGCGATGCTTCCCGCGGGAGCAGGACCGGCGGCACAAGGACGCGCCAAGGTCGCCCGGGGCCGCCGCGCAGCTAGGACGAGAGGCCGCGGGAACCGAGCGGGCTGCGGCCCGGCTCCTCCCGAGGGGAGGCCGCGGGGTGCCGAAAAAGCCCCCCGGCGCTCTGCAGCTTCGCAGCGCTTAACGCCCTAATCTCTTGCGGCAGGTTATTATTTTCCCCCATCCCCCTGCCTACGATTCGGCGGCAAACGGAAGCGGAGAGAGGCCACAAAAACGTCCCCTCTCGGGAGCGAGGGCATCCCCCAGCCGGGGCCGGGCTCAGGGCCACCCCGGAGCGGCTCGCACGAGCCAAACCAGCCCCGGGGGGGCCAAAGCAGATCCACCCCGCTCCCCGCTGTGAAAAGCCTCGGGCCGGGCCACGGAGCTGCCACTGCCGCGACGGGAAGGCCGGGAGCGCGCGGGATACGAGCAGGGCGCGAGTTGTAACGTGATTTCTAGCACCTTTTTTTTTTTTTCCCTCTTATTTTTTTCCTTTCCTCTTTTTTTTTCTTCCCCACCTCCAAGCAAGGTGAAGAGGAAGGCAGCCCGGCTTCCCGCCGTCGCTGCAGCTGAGTCCTGGTCCCCCTGTCCCGAAAACATCCCGCCGGGGCCGGACCCGTCGCTGGCGCTGCGTGGCCGCGTTGGCACCAGCGGGGCCGGTTGGACCCCTCCGCAGCCAGTGCCCCCGTCTCGGTGAAGGTACGGGGAAACTGAGGCCCGGCGCCCCCCCCCCCCCCCCCCGTGCCGTGCCCACCCCGAGGGTGGCAGCCGGCTACCAGCTGCGGAGGGAACACTGGCCGGGCCTCCAGCGGCAGCCGCTCGCGCCTCCTCCGGCTCAGCAGGGCCAGGGATGCAGCGGGGACCCCGCGCTCTGCCCCCACCCGAGCATCCTCGGCACCTCCGTCCTCGGAGCCGCTTCAAGGGCACGGGGCTCCGAGGTGGTTGGTGCCAGCGGGCTCCCGCCCGGCCTCCCGGCTCCTCCTGGAGCAGCTCTGCCGTTTCCACCCAGCAACCCGGCGCYGCCGAGCACCCCGGCACACAAGGAGCACCCCCAATTCCCTGTGGATGGGCCCCCCCGCCTCGCCTCCGGCTGAGCTCTCCAAAACCATCCAGGGCCCTGGACCTGGCCATTCCCCTTAGGCACGCGGGAATTTCGCAGGCAGCCGCAAAGACTGGTGCGGTTTTCCCAAACCTTCCCCTCCTCCTCCTCCTCTCATCCGGGAACCAGCTCCCGGGCCAAGAGCCACCCGGGGGCTTCCCCGCTTGGCACGGCGGGGGGTGCCACCCCAGGGCGCAGCGGCGGCAGCACCCCGCCACCCTGCCCCCCCAGCCCGGGCCTCCCCAGACGCGCTGCCGCCCTGCGGCCGCCGGCATCCCAGGGCCTGGCTGCTGGGAAAAGCTTGGATTTTCGCACGCGAGGGCTTTTTTCCCACCGCCCCCCTTGCTCGCGCCTCGCCGGAGCCCCGGTCCGGCGGCGCAAGCCCGGCGGAGACGCCGTCCGCCTCCGAAGGGGTTAATCTCTTTCTCGGCTCGGCTTTTATTTTTTTTCTCCCCCCTCCCCTGCTTTGGCAATGACAGCATTGTCTGGACTCAGGCTGCAGCAAGAAGCTAGAGGAAGAGGAGGAGGAGGAGGAAGAGAGCTTTGCCTCCTGAAGCGAATGTGGCTGCAAGCCGGCGAGCCCAGAGGCAGGGCTGGCAGCGGGAAGCGCTGCACCCCGAAACCCTCCACGCCGAACAAACCCGCCCGTTCCCGTCCTCGTCCCCGCGAGAAAAAAAGCCCCCAGCCCTTTTTTTTCCGCCTCCTGCCACCGCTTGGGTCCAAACCAAAACAACAACAACAACATCCCTGTTTTTACAGGCAGCCCCATCCCGCCCCCGGCGAGGGCGGCGGCGGCGCCCGCTGCCCCTCGAGGCGCAGAGCGGGCCCGGGAGCCCGCAGCCCTTTTTGTTTGCTTGGGGCAAACCCCGGCGAGTCGCCCCGGAGCGGAGGGTGGCGGGGGGCAAGGCGGCGCCGGGGGGGGG
>NW_020450931.1:466378-469191 GCF_003343035.1 Apteryx rowi | reverse complement strand
GGGCAGCGCCGGCGGAGCTCGGGGGGCAGCACCGGGGGATGCTCGGGGATGCCGGCTGGGGGGGGGCAGCCTGGGAGCCCGGGGGCGCTCGGGGAGTGCTCAGGGGGAGCACGGGGATGCTCGCTCGGGACCGGGGGCAGCACCGGGACCCCGACGGATGCTCGGGGACCCTAGAGCTGGGGGGCAGCCCCGGTGGTCCCGGGGGATGCTTGGGAGGCAGCTCCGGGAGCCCCAGGGTTTGCCGGGGGCAGCAGGGGAGCCCCGCGGGCCGCTCAGGGCGTGGTGGGGGGCAGCGCAGGAGCCCCGGGGGTGCTTCGGGGGGTGCCGGGCCCGGGGGCAGTGCCGGCAGGACGCTGCCTCCAGGCTGGGGCTCTGTTTAAGCCTCTCTCCAAGGGCTGTTTGCTCCCAGCTGCCTTCCTTACCTGGGATGGCTGGTGCCTAGGTGTGCTGCAAGGAATCACCTTGGTGTGGGGTTAATTTTAACACCCTCCGGGGAGATTATAAGGCAGCTCTGAAATGTTTGAGAGCGCTTGATTCCAGGACAACCTAAAACCCGTGGGAAATTCACACCCTCCCAGCGGACAAGCCCTTCCCCAAATTGTCCTCCCACCCGCAGGGATGCTGGAGAGCCGGAGACACTGCAGGGCTGCGCAGAGCCAAATCCAACAGGCACCGCAGCAAATGCCCCTCCGCTCCCTGGAGCTGAGCCCYGGCCAGCGCAGGGCGCGGGACATGCGGGGGCTGCCGCACATCGAGGAGCACCAAGCACCTTTGCTGTTAGCACCTGCCTCTCTGCAGGCCCCAGATCCATCCTCCAAGCCTGCCTGGCCAGGATCCGAGGGGCTGGGCTGAGCACTGACGCACCGAGTTGCACTTCATGGGGAAGTGTTACTGGCTCCCGCCAGTGGGGAGGCAACGGGGGGGCTGAGCCAGCACCTCTCCCCCAACCGTCCAGCCTCGCTGTCCCACCGAGTCACTGTGGCAACTCATCCGGAGCTGCTCCGGCCCCGTGCGCAGGCTTGGGGGGTTGCAAACAGCTGGGGATGCCCATGAAGAAGGCAAACGGCACCCAGGGGAGTGGGGACCGACACCGGGTGCCTGCCGCCCGTGGGAGCCGCTCAACGCCGTGGCTCTCCAAATAGCATAATTTGCCAAAGCTCCTTCCAGCTGCCTCCGGCAGTGAGCAAGGTGCTCCAGAGGCGACCTGTGCCCAGCAGCCAGGCCACCACGCTGTCGGAGCGGCCAACGGCCCCTGCGCCCCGCCGCGGAGCTGCGTCCGCAGGGATGCCCGCTGGGGAGCGCGGTGCCCCGGGACCCGCTCGGCCTGGGGAGGGACGGTGGGGAGGGAGAGGGGCCGGGGAGCTGCCCCCTTCCCTCGGGCCTCTCCCAGCTTTGGGGTGCATCCATGGCACTCACCAACGCCCGGCTGGCGAGACGGGGCTGCCCTTGCTCTCCGGGCGGAGGACAGACCGCAGAGGTCCTCTTCCCAGCTGCTGTCCCCAAAGTCTTCCCTCCCCAAAGTCCTTTGCATCTGCTCATCCCTGCTGGGGCAGGCTGCGGGGAGGGCCCGGCACCCGGCGCGGGGAAGGTGCTCTGCGCCCCTCGGCCCGTCCCTGCTGCTCTCCCATAACCTCAGGCTCCCTCGTGCAAACCCTGGCCGTGCACAAGCACAACCCCGGCTCCTGGCTCGGGCTTGCAGAGAGCAATCCTGCCCGCGGCTGCAGCCCAGACCCCAGGCATGCCGAGCATCCCAGCGAGACCCCGGAGCAGCCCCGTGTTCTGCCGGGAGCATTGGAAATACCCTGCTGCCTCTTCCCCAGGAGGGGAGCAGCTCCTGCCCCTGGGTCCATGCGAATAGGGGGGTTGCTGCCCTCCTCTTCCCCCTCCTGCTTCGGGCCGTAAAACCGGCCCTGCTCTCCCGCTGGCAGTGCCCCGGCTGCACCGGTGAGCGCCGGTCAGCAGACCCCCATACGGAAACGATTAAAGCGCGGCRCTCTGGCAGCCGCCTGGAATTTCTCCCCATAAACTCTGTCCCTCGCCAGCCCCGTGAGCCTGGAAAGAGGCCGCTCGCRGAGGTGAGCCCGGCGGGAGGCGCGGGGCCGCACCAGCAGGCTGCGGCACGGTACCGGGCAGAGCGCTGGCAGCAGCCCGGGCTC
This sequence comes from Apteryx rowi, assembly GCF_003343035.1. Taxonomy (NCBI): domain Eukaryota; kingdom Metazoa; phylum Chordata; class Aves; order Apterygiformes; family Apterygidae; genus Apteryx; species Apteryx rowi. The sequence continues at coordinate 467,035 of NW_020450931.1, read as the reverse complement.
ACGCTACCTGCTGCCGGCAGCACGGCGCGCGCCACCCGTCTGCCCTCCCCGCGCCCCGAGCGACTGCCGGGCTCGGGAAGTCGGAGATGCCCCCGTGCTGAAGGGCTGGCTGTTAAAATTAACCTGCCATGACCGGCTTTGGAAACCTCTTTCCCGGGAATGACAGGAATGTCTTTATCCCGGCCAAAGCAACCCTGGGTGCAGGGCTGTTAAAGAAACCCACTGCCAGAGCCCGGCTCCGCTGTAAACAGGCCAGAAGCCATAAAAACTCCGGAGAGGCTCAGTGCATCCCTCCCCCCCCGCTCCGTGAGATCAGGTGAGGGCGCAGGGAAGGGGCTTGCAGCCRCGAGCCCTAAATCACTGCGCCCCACTACACGGCCGATGGTGTTTCAGGAAGGAAACCCCACGTACCGCGGAAGAAGGAAGGAAGAGCACGGACCGCGGCCGCACTCTGCACTGCGCTTTTATTTTGTCACTGGGAGCTTAACATAGGAACAAAGAATCCGTTCCCCGGGCTAGAAATCGGCCGCGGAGGGCGACCGGCTCATCCCTTGCACACGCGCACGGCGCTCCGGGGGCTGCGTTGCGGCACGCGCGCCAAGGGGGGGGGGGCTGGCGGGCGCCCGTCGCGCCCGCGGGGGACCCAAGAGCCACCCG